>NC_057397.1:42781246-43081246 GCF_019320065.1 Cervus canadensis
GAGGGAGGTGGGAGGGGGGATCGGGATGGGGAACACATGTAAATCCATGACTGATTCATGTCAATGTATGGCAAAAACCACTACAATATTGTAAAGTAATTAGCCTCCAACTAGTAAAAATAAATGGAAAAAAAATAAAGAAAAGAATTATCATACACTTTTTAAAAAAGCTCATACACTTAAAAGAAATGCTGGAGGTGATAAAATAAATTGAGTAAAGTGAATGCTTTCAATATATAAGGCTGGGCCATACACATGTCTGTATCTGTTGGGCCTGTGATAAGAAAATAAATGTTGTGGAAGTGTTGTTGATGCTGGAAAGCTCCACTGTGTTACTTGAGAATAACATAATATTTTTTAATAAGTAGAGAAATATCTTGTGTAAAGGCTTCAGAGCTACACTCAGCATGGGATGTCATTTAGCACCATGCTGAGATAGTAGAAGGCTCTAGAAGTTTCTAAAGATCTGAAGAGAGCAATGGAGAAAGCGAATGATGGGTGGGAGAGATGAGTTTCAAAGCAAGTCAGAAATGTTTTGAGAAACCTGAGAAGCTGTAAGATTTGATAATTTGAAGATTCTTGGCAGGCTCACTCTGAACACTTCAGAGCAGGGGGTAAAAGACAATCCAGCCTACAGTCAACCCAAGCTTGCCTTGACCAGCTCCATCACATCCTTGAGGGGTCTCACCCACCTGAGTGTAGACACTCCAGCCCATACTTCAAAGCTCCATCCATTGACTCTTTCCCAATCTCAGGCTCAATAAAGGGCTATGCATAACCACTCTTTGTGTGGCATCCAACTTTTATAGCATTGGCCTAGAGAAAGGGCTGTGCAGGCCCTGGAAGTGAACTTGTATCCATGTGGGCAGGGGATTCTGGGGTTTTAGATAACCCCAATTCTGCTTGGGGTTATCTAAAAGAGGGACAGAGACACAAGGTGGTCACATCCTCTTGGTCTATAGAAAGTGATCTGGAAGAGGGAGGACCAGAGAGAAACCCAGGGTAGGTTTGCTGAAATCTAAAGGCACTATTGTTAAAGCATTGCCACTAATAGTGAAGGTGAACCAATCTTAATGAACTAGAGGGAACCATTGATGACAAAAAGGAAGAGCCATGAATAGCAGACGATAAACCTTTGAAAGAAACTTTAGGTGATGTAGGTAAATTATTGCTATTGTTTGTGACAATGATCCTGACCTGAATAGGAACATCAAATTTACAAAAGTGGTAAATTTACATGCACCAGCTCATACTGAAAGAAGCTGTTTAATTGCAACCAAAGGACTTCAAAATGGTTGCTAATGAGTATTCCATCCCAATGCTTTGTCTGTGGTTTTAGATGGCCCTCTATTTTTAAAGTATTGGGTACCAATAAGTGAAACTGTAAACATCAGACATTAACATTTTCGCTTGTTTTTTCACCCACTCATTAAAGCTAATCTTTGTCACCGCCAAAACTCCAGCAACTCCATCCTCCCCTTTCTTAACACCAAACTTAACTCAAGCAACTTTTTAATCAGTACTAAACCCCTTGGACTGCAAGGAGATCCAACCAACCAGTCCATCCTGAAGGAGATAAGTCCTGGGTGTTCACTGGAAGGACTGATGCTGGAACTGAAACTCCAATACTTTGGCCACCTCATGCGAAGAGTTGACTCATTGGAAAAGACCCTGATGCTGGGAGGGATTGGGGGCAGGAGGAGAAGGGGATGACAGAGGATGAGATGGCTGGATGACATCACCGACTCGATGGGCATGAGTTTGAGTAAACTCTGGGAGTTTAGTTTGTGATGGACAGGGAGGCCTGGCGTGCAGCAATTCATGGGGTCGCAAAGAGTCAGACACGACTGAGCGACTTAACTGACTGAAACCATTTTTTTCCCCTAAAATTTTTAAAATGCTATTTGCTTTCTTTATATACCGTAAGCATATTACTGGGTTTCCCGGGTGGCTCAGCTATAAAGAATCTGCCTGCCAACACAGGAGACTCAGGTTTGATCCCTGGGTGGGGAAGATCCCCTGGAGAGGGAAATGGCCACCTGCCTCAGTATTCTTGCCTGGAGAATTTGAAGGACAGAGGAGACTGGAGGGTTACAAGTCATGGGGTTGCAAAGAGTCAGGCATGACTGACCATACGCACACAAACATACAACCATATTTCATATTTGCATTGTAGTTATATTCATAGAAGTACAAAAGGAAAATATGCAAAATTTCTTGTAGTTTCCTTGTGTACTGCAGATAAATATATCCACTCTGTCCATTAAATATTAGATAATTAGTGTTTTTATATGCTTTGTATCACAAAGGAATCCTTGAAGGATTACTGTACAAATATTTATAATAGTGTTTCTATACCTAGCTCAGGAGAAAGGCCCACTTATTTTAGAAATTTCCAATCTCACACAAATCTTACACAAACTATAATACAAATAAATTATAAACCTAACAAGTAGGTTAAATTGATTGAATTCAGGGAGCACTGTTTGGTGGTAACCTTCCCCACTGTGGTACCTGTGCTGCAGAGAAGAGCTAAAGATAGCTCTTCAAGGGCGTGTACTTCAAAGCCACTGGAGAAAGGTGGTTAGGAGTTGGGTGAGCAGATTGACTTGAAACATCCACTCTAGCATTTCAAACACATTCTAAATCTTGGGACACCTTATTCTATAGTGCACAAGAAAATTCTGACATTTAAATTTTACTTAGTGTAATGCTACCTTTGGGTTAAGGTTGACTCAACCAACCAAGTGAAATGCCAAAGCTAATACATGACCTATGAAATGGTGCATTGATTCCAGGCTCTACTCATCCATATCAATGAATGAAACCAACATACTTCTTTCACTCTGGTTCAATTGTGGTGCTGGAGAAGACTCTTGAGAGTCCCTTGGACTGCAAGATCAAACCAGTCAATCCTAAAAGAAATCAGTCCTGAATATTCATTGGAAGGACTGATGCTGAAGCTGAGACTCCAATACTTTGGTCCCCTGATGAGAAGAACTGACTCATCTGAAAAGACCCTGATGCTGGGAAAGATTGAGGGCAGGAGGAGAAGGGGACAAGAGAGGATGAGATGGTTGGATGGCATCACCGACTCAGTGGACATGAATTTGAGCAAACTCTGAGAGACAGTGGAGAACAGAGGAGTCTGGTGTGCTGCAGTCCGTGGGATGGCAGAGTCAGACATGACTTAGCAACTGAATAGCAACACCATTAGGATCCATTTCTATACACATTTCCTTGACCCCATAACTTCCAGTGTTGATACAAATGTGGAATAATAGAAACTTCATACAGTGCTATGATGACCAGTTTTGTGTGCCAGCTGGATTAGATTGCAGTCTCCAGCTATTCTTTAAAACACCAAACTAGGTGTTGTTATAAACATGCTTTGTGTGTTATTAACATTCATATTCAGTTGAATTTAAGTAAAGGAGATTACTGCAGATAATCTGGGTGTGCCCAATTCTATCAACTGACAGTCCTTAAGGGCAGAACTGAAGTAGTCCTGGAAAAAGAAGACATTCTGCCTGTTTATTGCAGCTTTAACTTGTATCCAAGAGTTCAGTTCTTCCTTCCTGATACGTGGACTTTGACATTACCTAGTGTGACCCTCATAATAGCATAAGCCAAGTCCTCTCAACAAATCCTTTAATATATGTCTCTGACTGATTTATGTCTCTTGTTGAATTCTGACTGATACTGCTTAGGCTGCAAATTGATATAGAACATCTTTGAAGGCAATTTGGGATATTTACAAAGTTGAAAGTGTGCCTATCCTAAATTCCAGTTTAAATGTTTAAACATTTAATTTAAACATGCTGAGTTTAAAACCCTAGGGGGAAACTCTCTTTCATTTGTGCAAAGAATATATATATATATATGTAAAAGAATTTTTATTGCAATATTGTTTACAATGTGACCATTTGGAAACTAATTGTAACTCAGTTGGAGAATAGATAAATATATAAATAAATAAAAATCTCATATGAACAGAAACTAACAAACTAGAACTCCTTGTATTAATATGAATAAATATAATAGAATATAAAAGAAGAAAGGTAATGGTGTCAGTCAGGGGAGTTGTTTTGTTTTAAAATCTCCTTGAATTAAATCAAAAGAAAACAAGGCAGCCACCACAAAACCAGAGAAAATGTCTTCAACCAAATTAGTCAACAAAATATCCTCAAGAATTTCAGAATATAAGTGGGGCCTAACTAGCAAAACCCAAAATAACTCATATGATATCTTTTAAAAGCGGGGAATAAAACAAAGAAAAATTAAAGAACATCTGAAATTTCTTAATTTGAAGCACCCCAAAGACCCTAATGAGTACTCATTCCCAAAGAGTGACAGCATCTTCTTAGGAGACCCTGTCAGGAAAACATTAAATGTGTACTATTTATAGATATCCACATAGGTAGCAAAATTTATAAAGTGTACAGTGATAAACAATATTTGAGGACAGTAGTTATTTCAGGGTAAGAAAAGAATGAAATCAGGGATTTTACACATACAACTTTATTGTATGTATAGAGTATTTTTTGGAAAAAAATTAGAAAAATATGTGAAGTGAATATTGCAAATATTAATATTTGGCAAATTTGGGGGGGATTGGTGCATAGGTTTTGCAATTATTATAAATATGCTTGAAGTTTTTCATTATTTATTAATATATTTAAGATAAAGAGCAAGAGCAAATTTTATGACTTCCCTATTCCTAGTCTGAGTGCTTGGGTGATGGTGATGTCATTCAGTGTGACAGAAGGAAAGAACATCTGATTCCTAAGCAAAGATAAGGTATTAAGCTGTGGATATATTAACGGAGAAAAGCCTCAGTGTGTTTCCACCCTATACAGAGAGAACTGTCCACATGTCTTTCTTCTCCTTTCTCTTTATTTTTTGAGTTTTCTAGACTGGTTAGGCTCATCTTGAAAATGAATGACAGAGTATGTCTAGACTTCGATAAAGAATGGAATGAAGCTTCCCGTGCACCTTAAAGACCCAGTGGAGAAAGGTGGACTAAATGGAAGTCCAGTTAGCATTATTAGTCAAGATTTTCCATAGAATTAGTCCTAGTTTGGCCCTAGATAGATTAGTATCAAACAGCACTGGTGTCTCTAATAATTAAATTGTATTTGTTAGAGTTACTATATTGCAAGTGATAAGAATGGGTTAAGGAGTTAATCTTCACAGCAAAAAAAGTAGTACCTAACATTTAATGCATTCTGAGTACTAGCTAGGCTGTTTCATAAACACTTTATTTATGACATAGTATTTTAGTCATCACAACAGCTCTTTGAAGTAAGTATTGTGACTACGTCCGTTACACAACTAAGGGAACTTGGACTCAGAGAGGTTAAGTAACTTTCCAAGGTCATTCGGTAGCTCACACACTTACTTTTACTGCCTTACCTGAAATTTCCTAGGGTCCATGGGAAAAAGTAGTAAAACAAGATGGTTTCGAGTGTGGGTGGTAGGAGTCAGGCCCGATCTCAGTGAGTTTCAGTTTTCCCTTCACTAACTCTATAGCTTTGGGAATTACTTAATCTTTCTCACTCTTCATTTCCTCATCAAAAATGGCAATAGTAAATGTCTGATTTCACAGGGTTTTGTGGAGAAAAATAACATGATGTAAGTAAATAAATTCCTTCTTATATGTGCAAATACGGTGGAAGGTTAGTTAGGAGCCACTTTAGGATAATAGAAAGGAATAACTAATATGAATGATAACCTCTTGGAAAGAGACCTCTTGGCCTGATATCCTTGAGATTACATCATCCCATTGGCTCCTATATATAGACTAGATCCAGGGTAACCCACATTGTGGATTATATGCATGCGGATCATTTTGGAATGAGTTATTTTCTACAATAATGACCAAGCAGAGACTGAGTTCTTGGACTTCTTTCTCTTTTTCAGAATCCAGCAAGCTGGAGTCCAAGTTCTTTTCTTCTAGAGATCCGGAAGAGTAGCCCTGCTGATGGGTGAGGTTATCACATATTTTAAAGTTTTGGACAAGCAATTAACTCACAGTGGATGTTCTGTCAGTACTGAGCAGGACATGGTGGAGAAGCTTCAAATGATAACTTGATGATAAATGTTTCTTTCAGTCAAGCTTGCCAAGCTCATTCTGACCCAATAGGACCTATTAGCCCAGAGCCAAGAGGAAGAGCTCAAAGCTTTAAAAGGCTTTTTAATACAACTTTGCTTATGGTTAATGTTAAATAGTGTAGAAAATTGGGAAACAGAGATTTTTATATGTATATTATAAAAGTAAGGATATTTTTCACCAATAGATAGTTAAAATCACGTCCTCAGCTAGATTTTCTTTGAAATGTGAAGCTTCATGGAAAAATATGGATTATTTTGATGGACAATTTTACAGATACTTTTCACTTGTGCTATATATTTCAGACTTCAGTTGAAAAGACTTCTTTCTGTGTCATGCTATGAAATTTAAGTTAACATGAGTTTTTGTTTTTTTTTTTTGGTCTTAAAAAAACAGGCTTAAGTCCTCAGATTCGGTAATTGGATAATTTAAACCTCAAAGACAGGGCTTATGGTGATTATCTTTCATCTGAGGTTTTATCCCATGAGGAGGAGGGATAGTATTCGACACACTAGCATAAAATGTGAGTTGAATAGGACCCCGTCCCCAACCCCCAAGCAGCACAGTTCTCTGGAAAAATGATTGCTTTGCTTTGCCTTGCCGTGTTCTTGGCTTCTGCATTAAGACAGGAAATCTCCAGGTACAGAGTTCAGGATAGTATAAATATGTATCTTTGATAAGGTTTCAAAGGACTTTCTCCAAGTATGTTTTTAAAAAACATATTTTCTAATAATTTTTATTTTGTGATCACTCAGAAAAATTCTGGGAAGCTAGAAATTGCCATCTATATCTTTCAGATGAAAAGTTTATTTTCCTATTCAGTAAGTAGCTATTTGGGCTCTTTCTGAGACTATGACCTTCCTTTTTAAAGGCATCAGAATAACTGATAGATGTATTCCAGTCACTTGTCAGGTATCACAGGAGAACAGGGTGTCTTCAGACTTTGTGATACCGGAGGCATGTGTCTATGAAAATCCAAGGCAGGTTTTTCCCTCTAGCAAAAATACTCCAAGGTAAATGATTTAATGTATAAACTATGCAGGGTAATGTGAAACTTCTCTTGGATATTTTTGGGAAAATTCAAGAAAAGGTAAGTTATTTAACAACAACAACAAAAATATCCTGCATTTTAAAGGCTCTTTTAAAGCCTGGCTTTACCTGAAAGTAATTCTTCTCAGGTAGCAAGTGTGATCCACCAGTTTGGGGGGTCTAAAGAGAAGGTGACAGTGTTAGGGAAATGTTAGCTGCTGTGAAGCTTGTTTGTTCAGCCTCTGCCAAAGTCTGAGTCTCAGTCTATTTCTTGAAAAGCGTCTCTGTACCCAAGACCATTAGTGGAGGAGGATAAAGCTGGGGAGCGGTGCCGTTCAGAACTTCCCATGGGTTGTTAAAAAAAATCACATGTGATCTCAGATCAGAATCTTTGCATATGTGTATGAGGAGATAATTATATGTAATATTGTGGGTATGCAGCCATGAAATTAACAGACGCTTACTCTTTGGAAGAAAAGTTATGACCAACCTAGACAGCATATTAAAAAGCAGACATTACTTTGCCAACAAAGGCCCATTTAGTTAAGGCTGTGGTTTTTCCAATAGTCATGTATGGATTTGAGAGCTGGACTATAAAGAAAGCTGAGCTTGAAGAATTGATGCTTTCGAACTGTGGTGTTGGAGAAGACTCTTGAGAGTCCCTTGGACTGCAAGGAGATCCAACCAGTTCATTCCAAAGGAGATCAGTTCTGAATATTCATTGGAAGGACTGATGCTGAAACTCCAATACTTTGGCCACCTAATACGAAGAGTTGACTCATTTGAAAAGACCCTGATGGTGGGAAAGACTGAAGGCAGGAGGAGAAGGGGATGACAGAGGATGAGATGGTTGGATGGCATCACTGAATCAATGGATGAGTTTGAGTAAACTCCAGGAGTTGGTGATGGACAGGGAGGCCTGGCATGTTGCAATCCATGGGGTCACAAAGAGTTGGACATGACTGAGCAACTGAACTGAACTGAATATTGTGGGGAAATAAAAGAAAACCAGACTGTTACAAACTAATTGACTAGCTGTATCAGATCAAACATTTCTCTGAGAATAGCCAAATAAAGGGAAAAAAAATTGCTTGAAGATATCTGAAAGCTTCCAAGAGGGCTGAGATTTGTGAGTCCAATATTCAAGACAGGAAAGAAGGGCAGAAAGCACCATATCGGGCACCTCTTTTCTCTCAAGGTGTTTGTAAGTTTGAAAGCAGCAGCGGGGAGCTGAGCAGAGATGTCGGCTGAACATAGGTCTGGCCAGACGATAATTGGAATTTGGAGCTTTCCAAGGCCACACCCTAGATGTGAGGATCAACTAGAAACAAACCAGTCCTCCAAAGACAGAAATCCAGCTTCACATGTATTCAGTCTCAAAACAGAAACCAACGAGAACAAGAGAAAAGACAGAGCTAGCCCATCTCTCTGTCCTACCAGTCACTGGAGGGAAGTGACCTCTCTCTTAGCCAAGGCCAGACCCTCCTCCATGGCCCTCTATTAGTCATCCTCCCTCCATCAATCTCTTTCCTGTACTTAGAGTCACACCACGTTGCCTTTCTGTGTTCCAACATTCTTGATTCCTTCGGCATACGCTGTGCCATGAAGGACTTTTTTCTTGCCATTAGATGTTACAAAAGTGCTTCTCTGAGTAGAATCGACTGAGTAACACTACGGCTTGATGCAACAGCTTTCTCTGGGCTTTTTTCTTCCCCAGATGCTCTTCTAAGACATATTTCAGAAACCATAGAGTGATTATTATGCTAATTAAACACACGCATTTTCTTGTCAAGAATCTTGCTCTTTCCTGATTATTCACTACAGTGCAAACCATGTTACATGGCAGACCCTCCTGGATAAGTCCATGAAACGTGAGATAAGATCCCCAAATACACATTTTGGCTGAATGCTAAGTGACCAAGGGTTAAAATCAATATTTGGCCAAAACTAAAGCTTAAGACTAATATTTACCTCATGGAATGAATTTCCAGGACACAAGAAAAAAACATTAAAATCTCCAAGTTTTAATTTCATCATTAAAAATGCCAGTAGTCAATTTTTTTAAGTTTAACTTTATCGTACATGGCGGCAGTTTCTTAGATTTCACAGCTGAGGTCAATACATTCAGCCTTCACAATACTAAATAAATTCTCACTTTCAATTCAGGTCAAGGAAGGAGGAAGCCATTCTCTTTTGAGCTTTGCCATTGCTAAATGTTTCAGATGGTGAAATATTCCTCAAGTCATTGAGCTTTCCTTCTGAACAGAACTGCAACATATAGAGCACATAAGGAGACTATTTTATACTCTAAGTTACATTTTTTGGTTTATTTTATTTTTTTGTAATTTAATTCTTATTTTATATTGGAGTATAGTTGATTTACAATGTTGTGTTAGTTTCAGATGTGCGGCAAAGTGACTCAGTGATTCATAAACATATATTCTTAATTTTTCAGATTCTCCCATATAGATTATTATAGGATAATGAGTAGAGAGTTCCCTGTGCTATACAGTAAGTCCTTGTTGACTGTTTTATACATAGTAGTGTGTATATGTTAACCCTCAACTCCTGATTTATACCTCCCACTCCTGCGGTAACCATAAGTTTGTTTTGAAAGCCTATGAGTCTGTTACTGTTTTGTAAATAAGTTCATTTACATCATTATTTTAGATTCCATATATAAGTTATATCATATGATATCTGTCTTCTTCTGTCTGACTTACTTCACTTAGTATGATAATCTCTAGGTCCATCCAATTTGCTGCAAATTGCATTATCTCATTCTGTTTATGGCTGAGTAATATGACATTGTATACATGTACCACATCTTTATCCATTCCTCTGTCAAAGGACATTTAGGTTGCTTCTGTGTCTTGACTATTAAATATAGTGTTGCAATGATCATTGGGATGCATGTATCTTTTTGAATTATTATTTTCTATGGATATATGCCCAGCAGTGGGGTTGCTGGATCATATAGTAATTCTATTAGTAGTTTTTTAAGGAAATTCCATATTGTTCTCCATGATATTTACATTCCCACCAGCAGTATAGGAGGGTTACCTTAGGAATCAAGAAAAAAATGCCAATTTGAGAAAGAAAAAAAAGTTTTCATGCTTACAAAGTTTCGAAACTTACAAGGCAAATATAATCTTTCACCCCAAACTAGTCTATGTAGGAGAATCTAAATAGTGAATTCCACCCCATAACAAAGTTAGACAGAATTGAGTGTTCCTAAATGGCAGCCCTGGACACCCTAGGTTAGAAAAAAGAGAAAGAGAGAGGAAAATGAGTCTAATAGAAACAGTGAGAAAGACAGTGGTAGACCAGAGACCAAGGAGAAGAATGACTAGTGAGAGATTAAATTCCTATGTTCAAGATGACCAAGTATTTTCATAATTGTGACATCTAACAATTACTCTCCTTCTATGACTCCACCGATCTGCAATAAAAGTTTCATAAATAGCCTTCAGTAGTTGGTTCTTTGGGGGAATGAAATATAGGCAAGACCACCAGAACCTGAGGCACAATCATAGCTGACAAGGGGACAACTGCCTCTGAGAATAAGATAAAAGAACCTGGATGGTCCATTCTCTGTATGGGGAATCCAGAATGAGAGGGGTCTAAGAGACTACTGCATCCACAAAGCATCCCCTGGAACATTGGGGGAAAACTAAACTTTGCAAGTGTACTAGATGGAGGCTTGAGACATTTTGCTTTGCATTACTGATGACTGATGTCCAGAAAGTTTTATATTAGAGACTTAGAGATACTTGAATTTCACAAGCAAAAACTTTTTAACAGCCTAAAGTGTCTTTAGGTAAAAAAAAAAAACCCAGTGTTTTGGCACTACAGGTATATAACATGATTTAGAAGGCAGCATTGGCAGGGATGTTAGGTAGGGAATTCATGGTCTTGATTTTTGGATATCTACCATCCACGATGCCCTCTGGTGTAATGATTCTAAGACTCTAAGGTTCAGTGTGAGTTTTTGTCTTTCAGGGTAGAATTTTTTATATCATCAACTCTGCAAACAGATAATTTGTGGTGAATAGCTTCAAAAATTAGAAATTTCTGTCCTTCCATCTATTTATAAAAGATGTGACTATTTCTTATGCGACCCCAGGTTGTGTTCTGTTCATGGTGTGTCCACTCGTACTGAATTTCTCATGTATTCTCTGGAGCCTTTGGTGGGTTTAGGTTCAACATGTATGGAAGCTCAGATAGCTATTCCTCCCCATCTCGGTGACCATTCTATGTGAGCCTGTTATAAAAGAGATTCAAGATATTCTACAAATTTTGGCTGCTATTCAAAGTAGATTTGAATGAAAGTTTCAGGTGGAGACACCTATATGAATCCATAAGAAGAATGACTAAATAAACAGGTAAATGACACTGGCACCTTATACAGTAAAAGCAGAATAGTCAATGACAGAAGTTCAGTCTCTTCACATGGACAATTCCCTCCCTAACAGAGCCCCTTCAATTATTGCTCAAGGTTTACATCTTAGAAACTTATCAAAGAGTCTTAGCAATATAAGCAAGATGGAAACTTCCCCTCCAGATTTAGACCAATCTATTTGTTTTTGCAGTTTAAAAAATTGATGTATGGCAGAAACCAACACAGCACTGTACAGCAGTTATCCTCCAAGTAAGAATAAATAAGTTTAAAAAATATAATAGAACAATAACACCAAAAAAAAAAAAAAAAAAGGATTTTCCTTATTACACTCTGATATTGGTTGACTGACTACCTACATCAAATGCAGTCTCCAAGAGGGCAGGGCACTGGGCACTGTATTCTGGTGCCCAGGTAAGAACTTAGAAAACATTTGTGGAATTGATAAATGGTGCTTGCATGAGCGCTCAGCCACTCAGCCACGTGTGACTCTTTGCCACCCCATGGACTACAGCCTGCCAAGCTCTGCTGTCCATGTATTTTCCAGGCAAAAATACTGTAGTGGGTTGCCTTTTCCTTCTCCAGGTCATTTTCCTGACCCAGGGATCAAACCTGCATCTGCTTCATTGAAAGGCAGACTCTACCACTGTGCCATAAATGAGGAAGCAGATTCTCAAAAATGAATTGTGTTATAGAGTATGTTCTCATTAGTCATCTATTTTATACATAGTATCAATAGCATAGAGGTATCAATCTCAATCTCCCAATTCCTCCCACCCTCCACCTTTTCTGTTTGGTATCTATACATTTGTTCTCTACATTTGTGTCCCTACTTCTGCTTTGAAAATAAGAACATACTGTATAGTACAGGGAACTCTACCCAATGCACTGTGGTGACCTAAACAGGAAGGAAATCTAAACCAGCAGGGATATATGCATACATATAGCTGATTAATTTTGCTGTACAGTAGAAAGTTTGTGCAGTTTCTACAAAGTTACAGTCACATAACATTGTAAAGCTAACACAACACTGTATACTCCAATGAGAACTAATTTAAAAATGAATTTGTTGGGGAGGGAGGTGGGAGGGGGGTTCAGGATGGGGAACACATGTACACCTGTGGCGGATTCACGTCAATGTATGGCAAAACCAATACAATATTGTAAAGTAATTAGCCTCCAAAAATAAATAAATAAATAAATACTAATAAAATAAAAAATGAATTAGTTGAAAACTGTGATTAATTTTGCTAAGGAAGATAACACGGAGTAAAGTGAAAGTGTATTTTAGGAGACTGGGGGGAGCAACACCTGAAGGAGACCTGAACCATGTGCAATGGAAGAGAAAGAGCATCACAGGCAGGGAGTAAACCCTGGAAATCCAGAGGAAAGAAAGAACTTTAGATGTCCTAAGAATTTAAGAGAGGGGTGGTGTGCTTGGAGCTGTATGAGCGAGAAGCATTTTTGTGCATGCATACTAAGTCCCTTCTGTTGTGTTCGACCCTTGAGACCCCATTGGCTGCAACCCGCCAGGCG
Source organism: Cervus canadensis (assembly GCF_019320065.1). Classification (NCBI taxonomy): domain Eukaryota; kingdom Metazoa; phylum Chordata; class Mammalia; order Artiodactyla; family Cervidae; genus Cervus; species Cervus canadensis. The sequence continues at coordinate 42,794,323 of NC_057397.1, forward strand.
CCTCTGTCCACGGGATTCTCCAGGAAAGAATACTGGAGTGGGCTGCCATGCCCTTCTCCAGGGAGTCTTCCTGATCCAGGAATCGAACCCTCATCTCCGGCAGCTCCTGCATTGCAGGCTGATTCTTTACCGCTGAGCCACCGGGGAAGCCACAAAGAAGCATCATATAGGTTTAAAAGAATAGCTAGAAGATGGCTTGGGTTCTTGAAGCATGGGTTAAGGAATTCTGAATCATTCTAATTACAATAGAAAATCCCTGAGGGGTTTTAGTCAGGGTGTGCTATGATCTGATTTAGGTTTTATGATGCAAATGTATTTTGAAGGAAAAATGGAACCAACCAGTTTATGAGTTGAAATTAGTGGACAGAGAGATGAAGGAAAAAAACCAATGAGGAATGACCTCTTCTTTTAGCTTCAACAATTAATGGTGCATTCTTTAAATAATTTGTCTATTTTGGAATGTGGAAAATTAAGAGCTTTGGAAAATCTGTTAGATGGATATGATACGTGCATAGCTGGATGTATGAATTGAAGCTCAGTAGGGCATGAATTGGGGATGCAGTTTGGGAACCATAAGCATATGAATAGCATTTCTTTTTTTTCTTTTTTGGCTGCACCTTGTGGCTTGTGGGATCTTAGTTCCCCAACCAGGGACTGAACCAGGGCTCTTACCAGTGAAAGCATGGAGTCTTAACCACTGGACCACCAAGGAATTCCCTGGATGGAATTTTAAACTGTGGTCTTAGATGAGATAACTAAAGTGTAGACATATATAGGGAAGACAAAATAAATGAGTAATGAGTCCTGAGTCACTCTCTCTAGAAATTCATCTTGTTTGGGCCTCACCACGTACAGAAGTAAATCAATTAGTCTAGTCAGGAGACAGAAACCACACCCAGTTATCTGATCAGGGAAAAGGTACTATATTTTATATATATTATATATAATAATCATTATCAAGTAGAGGTGGTTGGGCTTCTCTAGTTGCTCAGAGGTAAAAGAATCCACTTGCAATGCAGGAGATTCAGGTCTGTGGGGTCAATCCCTGGGTCAGGAAGATTCCCTGGAGAGGGAAATGGAAACCCACTCCAGTATTCTTGCCTGGAAAATCCCATGGACAGAGGAGCCTGGTGGGCTACAGTCCTTAGGATCTCAAAGAGCTGGACATGACTTAGTGACTAAAGTATAACACCACCACCCCACAGGTGGTTAGCCACTTAAAGAGGGAGCTGGAACTGCTCAGAAGAGACCTTGGTGCGGAGTGTGTGGTCTAGGGGTGGAGCTGGAGCTTGTCCACAAGGTTCACCAGGTGGATGCCCACAGGGAATGTTAACAATGGAGGATCACAACCAGGGGATGTCTTCCTACTGTTCTCACCCCAGTGGTACCAGTGTCATCCCAATACCGCCTAGGGAAAGACCAGCATCTCACCAGCTGTCGATGGAGAACTGTTTACAGCTGTCCTCCCAGCCAACAGACAGCAGACACTGACAACTCTGGACGCAATCCAAATTGTCTGTTCATCCCAGTTAAGCCTCCAGATGATTGCAGCCTCCGCAGACATCTGACAGCATCTGCATAAGAGACTGTCAGCAAGAAGCATCTAGCTCAGACCAGTCAATCAGAGCCATGAGAGTGAGTTGTCGAGGGATGTCAGGACGTTTTGGGGTGGTTTGCTACATAGCAGTCAAAAACAGAAATACAGAACAATGGAACAAGATAGAAAGCTCAAAGATAAACCTGTGTGCCTATGGTCACTTTATCTTTGACAAAGGAGGCAAGACAGCCTCTGCGATAAGTGGTGCTGGGAAAACTAGACAGCTGCTTGTAAACGAAGGAAATTAGAACACTTCCTAACACCATACAGAAAAATAAACTCAAAATGAATTAAAGATTTAAACGTTAAGGTCAGAAATTATAAACCTCTGAAAGGAAAACATAGGCAGGACACTCTTCGACATAAATTGTAGCCTGATTCTCTCTGAACCACCTCCTGGATTAATGCAAATACAAGCAATAATAAACAAATGGGACCTAATAAAACTTAAAGTCTCCTCCATAGCAATAAATAACTGGACAAGAGGGAGATGCTAACTTTATAGAAGGCTGCTGGAAACCCATTTTAGACAAAGGCTGAGCAGAAGTGCTCATTCAGCTTCGTTATGTAATATAAAGAGACAGAGAAATGGGAGTGGACAGTTGGGGAAAGAATGGTGGGAAGAAAACTACCCTGCCCCTTCTCTTGTCTCTGTTCCCGCTTCTCTAACACTGTCTCTCATTCTCCTCTGTGCCCACCCTCCCCTAACACTTTCCTGGTGGCTTGACGGTAAAGTGTCTGTCTACAATGCAGGAGACCTGGGTTCGATCCCTGGGTCGGGAAGATTCCCTGGAGAAGGAAACGGCAACCCACTCCAGTATTCTTGCCTAGGAAATCCCATGGATGGAGGAGCTTGGTGCAGGCTACTGTCCATGGGGTCACAAAGAGTCGGGCATGACTGAGCGACTTTCCTTTTCCTTCCTTCCCCTAACACTGCCAGGAGACACATCCTCAGGGAGCAGATGACTGCTTCTTTTTCCCTACCTACACTCTCATGAGAGGCAACCTTATGTGTTCTATACTCTGAAACAGAATCTATACATTTAATTTTTTTAATGTTTTGTTTATTTATTTGGCTGCATCAGAATCTTTTGTCATGGACCACAAGATCTTTTGTTGTGGCATGCAGATTCTTTGTACCAGAGGGCTCATGGATTGTGACCCAAGCGTTTAGTGCTCCAAGGCATGTGGGATCACAGTTTCCTGACCAAGGATGCACCTACTTCCCTGCACTGGAAGCTGGATTCTTAACCACTAGATCACCAAGGAAGTCCCAGAACCTATATGTTTATAATAATTTACATCTCCAGCATCAACTTTTTCCTGATCTGCAGACACATATATCTGACCCCACGTTTAACACTCACACTTGTTTTTCCCAAATTGTTTATGAGTAAAACTAAAGTCACACGCTCCCTTGGCAAATGTCCTTCTCTGCTGGCTATGTCTCAAAGAATGTTCCAGAGTGTTCTCAGTTGCCCAAGCCGGAATTGTGGAAAGGGTCTTTTACACATCTGTCTCTTGCATCTTTCACATCCAATCAATTACCAAGTCCAGATGGATTCTACCTTTTAGTATCTCTCCAATCTCTTCTCTCCATTTTTACTACAATTATCCAAATCTAAAATACTTCCATGTCAGGACTTCCTTGCTGGTCCAGAGATAGAATTCGCCTTCCTCGGCAGAGGACATGGATTCGATCCCTGGTTAGGGAACTAATATCCCACATGCTATGGGGCAACTAAGCCCACATGTGGCAACTAGAGGAAGCCTGTACATAGCAACAAAGAGCCTGTGCAAATGAAAAATTAAATAAATAAAATACTTTCATCTTTTGCCTCTCCTGCCTTGATAATTTCCCAAATATTCTATTCATATTCTCTATTGCCCCAATTGTAACCCAGTCTGTACACAGCCTATCATTGTCGTCTCTAGAAATCACAAATGTGAATGTGTTTTACCCTGTTAAAGGCCCTGAGGTGACTTTCCATTGCTTTGTGGACAGTTCTAGTATGACCTAAGTGGATTATAAGGTTTTCTGCTTCAGGATTTCTCAGTTCCTGACATCTGATTTATCTTTATACACTAGCATCTTTTCAGCTCTTTCAAATCTTTCTTGCCTGAGACACCATTATAGCTCAGACCAGTTACCCAATCCAGAGTAGGCTAGGTATTTTTAATTGATCTAGAGTGTTTGAATTGTGGTGCTGGAGAAGACTCTCAAGAGTCCCCTGGACTGCAAGAAGATCAAAACAGTCACTGCTAAGGGAAATCAACCCTGAATATTCATTGGAAGGACTGATGCTGAAGTTGAAGCTCCAGTTCTTTGACCACCTGATGTGAAGAGCTGACTCATTGGAAAAAACCCTGATGCTGGGAAAGATTGAGGGCAGGAGGAGAAGAAGATGGCAGAGGGTAAAAGGGTTGAATGGCATCACTGACTCAATGGATATGAGTCTGAACAAAATCTGGGAGATAGTGAAGGACAGGGATGCCTGGTATGCTGCACTCCATGGAGTCAGAGTTGGACATGCTTTAGCAGCTGAACAAAAACATATAGAGTTTTCTTCTCATCTCTGTTTATGAATTCATTCCAGTTTCAATTAACTACATTATTGGCTTTTCTGCTAGACTGAAAACTCCATGAAGTTTCAGGGCAAGTTTGTATTAGTTTTAACTGCATCTCCAGTGCTTTGTATAGTACCTAGAACTGACTAGAGAATTCAAGACTAACTGCTGAATTAAATAAATGAGTGCCTAAAATTATGAGAATTTAAGTTTTATCCTCAAGTTTCTATTTCAGATAGTGTGCCACGTGCCCATGTAAATGAAAATTCCATTTAGCTTTTCAATGGGCATAGTGATTTCTATTTTTACTAAGTATTAGGAGAGCTCAAAAATTCCATCTTTGGTGAAAAGAACTCAAGAATTTGAAGCTTCTTACTGTGAGGCTAGAATAAGGCCCTTGTTGCAGAGCACAAGTTTATTGTCTCAGAAAGTCTTTTCATTAAGCTTCACTGAAATAATATTATTCTCTTCTTTCAGAGTATGATACCAATTATTAAACATAGAAGAAATGAAGGAAATAAAAAAATTATCACTAGACAAAAATAATAGCAATAATTGTGCAGATAAGAATCCTTGATAAATGCTAAAATTAGTGGGCAAAAATATGTGATGAAAAAGATATTTGTATGCTGGGGGAGAATGGATACATGTATATCTGTGGCTAAGTCTCTTTGCTGTCCACCTGAAACTATCACAACATTGTTAATCAGCTAAACTCCAACATAAAATAAAAAGTTTTTAAAAAGAATATGCAGCTAAAAACATGTGGGGAAATTATAGAGGTGTGTGAACATATTAACTAATAAAAATAGTGTAGAATTTAAAAATATATTTGTGTGCAAAGCTGCTCCACAACATATATCATCAGGAAAATGCAAGTTAAAACAACAACAAGATATCACGTATCTATTAAAATGCTTCAAATCTGGAACACTAACACCATCAAATGATGGTGAGGATGCTGAGCAACAGAAATTCTTATCCACTGCTGGGAAGAATGAAAAATGGTAGAGCCACTTTGGAAGATAGTCCTACAGTTTCTTACAAAATTAAACATACTCTTACTGTGTGATCAGGAAACTACCCTCCATGGTATTTACCTCAAAACACTGAAGACTCATGTCCACACAAAAGGCTATATGCTTATGTTTCTGGCAGTTTTATTCATAATTGTCAAAACTTGGAAGCAGCCAAGATGTCCTTCAGTAGGTGAATAGATAAATAATGTGTGGTACCTCAAGACAAAGGTACTATTATTCAGTACTAAGAAGAAACTAAGCTATCAAGCCATGAAAAGACTTGGAGGAACATTAGATGCATATTAATAAGTGAAAGACATCAACCTGAAAAAGTTACATAATATATGATTCCAACTACACTCTGCAAAAGGCAAAACTCTGGAGACAGTAAAAAGATCAGTGGTTGTCAGGGGTTAAGTGGAGGAGGGGTGAATAGGTAGAGCATGGTGGATTTTTAGGACAGTGAAATTAGTCTGCATAATACTGTACTGTTAGATACATGTCATTATACATTTGTCCAAACCCACAGAATGTACAAGGCCAAGAAAGAACCCTAATGGATTTTGAGTGATTAAGATGTTTCAATGTAGGTTCATTGACTGCAACAAATGTAGCACTCTGGTAGGGGATGCTAAGGAAGGGGGAGACCAGGCACATGTCAGCTGGGCATACATGGAAATCTCTGCACTTTCTCCGCAATGTTGTTGTGAACCAAAAACTTCTCTATAAACATATTTTTTTTTAAGGAAAAGGATATTTGTGTTATCTCACAGTCTTTCTTCATAACCTCTTCAGTAATTACAATGGGAAATAGAGTAAGTTTACACTCCTGAAAGACACCAGGGTAACCAATCCATCAAAGTTTATATATTATCAGTAATCAGACATATCAATATATTGTGCCCCAGCTGATGCACTGAGAAGGAACCAGCATCACTTTTGTGTTATCCTTGCCCAAAATGAATACTCTCCATCTCTTATGTCTAACGTGAGGAAATACCAGACAAACTCAAATTGAAAGGTATTCTACAAAATAACTGACCAGTACTCTTTGAAGATGACAAGGTAGTGAAGGGAAAGAAAGACTCCGGAACTGCCATCGATTAGAGAAGTCGACAGTAAAATTCAATATGGGATTCTAAATTGGATCCTCCAGTAGAAAAAGGACACAGTGGGACAGCCAGAGACATTTAAATAAATTATGTATGTTAGTTAGTAGTATAATATCAATGTTGATTTCCTGGTTTCAATAATTATACTGTTGATATGAAAGAAGTTAGCATTTGAGGAAGCTGGGTGACAGGTATATGAGAACTTGCTCTATTATTTTTGCAACTACTCTGTAAATCTAAAATTACTTAAAGTGTTTCATAAATCTTTTAAATTAGACTGATGAATTAAGATCCTTTTGTTTGACATCTTCAAATACCTAGAATCTCTTTCAGATTCTCTACATCAGAGTTTTTCCCTTTTCTAGCCTAGATTTTCCACTTAAATGCACTCATCTGCTTTTTCTAAATTTTATCCATGCTTCTTCTTCTGGTGTATAGCTTCTCACATTTCAATTGCCCTCTAATTTACACCCTACTGAGAGACCCTTTTGATTTATAGATGATCAATTTCCTTCTACATAGAGATATGAAGTCTGCCCTTATCCTTACTCATGATATACCCAAGTGCCTATGGGTGAACTCATCAAAGACTTATATGATTATTTCTCTATCTATAGTCTTACAAGAGGGTTTTTTACTTTTTTGTTGTTGTTGTTAAATAATCATGTCAAGTTTTTAATCTCAAAATTTGAATCCCAAGAACAAAACAAGTCCAGGCTGGTATCCTGACCTTTGATATAGCAGCTTTCACCAAGGAATGCAAAGCATTTTATGGCATTGGATTCTGGTAATTAGGCCTGGCGTGTTGGGCAAGTCTCGTAAGGCTTATTTTTATGAAGGGATAAAATACTGAGCCCAGAACTCGGGTGTTTCGTCCAACACTTACAACAAGCTGGCAGCCAGGGAGGTGGCGCAGTCTGTCCTCTGACCTTCATTTCCCTGCCTTCAGCAAGAGTTCCAACCACTCTCCCTTTATTTTGAGATTTCTCATCTACAGGTTGATAGACCAGAGCCTAAGGATTCCGAGGAGTCAGCAGAGAGGTCTTGGCCCCACCTTGTCTCCGGGCTGCAGTTGAATGAGAGAGGGAGCAAGGTCATGGGTTTGCTGGTCACTTGCTCTGTACGGCTCAGTACCTCTACTCAGAAAGTAGGCTTTCAAATCATGTTTGAAGCTGTTTGTTCTTGTTCTCAAGGAGACAGGCTATTTTTCTTTTCTCTTCTTTGGTGAAGTGCACTATATTATAGGCACTACTTCAAAGGGAATAGTTGGACCAGGCTACACTGAAAAATCCCTAGTAACCTGCCATAAATTTAAAACTTTTTAGTACAGTCAATATTTTTCAAATGCTAAAGATAGGAAGTATGGCGATTAAAAACAGAAAATTCAGCAAATGTATTCCTCAAGGAGAATTTTTTGCCTTCTTTCCCCTCTTAGTGTCTTATTCTAAAGACTCTCTCTTATCTTAAAAATATTGACCTTAAGAGTGAGCCAGTAGGATCTAGCTCCAGACTGAAGAGTTGACTATTCAGAGTGAGAATCCTAGGATACATAGCTGGATAGACCTAACTTTGTTCATTTTGTATCAGCTGAGTATACTGAACTCTTCTAGGAAAACTATGAAGGATTCTGAGACTCCAGATGTTGCAATGTAACTTCAAGGGGAATTCCTTCTAATTTTCAAATAAAAGGTTAAAATTTCCTTTGACCAAGACACAGTGTTTAGGAATGAATAAAATCTATAAGATGACCTTTGCAGAGATGTAGTTTCTTCAATCCAGACCAAGTGGATTAAGGTTGCATAAGAATTACCCAACAATCTTGCTAAAAAATACAGATCCTTTTACTCTAGTATTTGTTGTCCCAATTCAGTGATGCATGGCCAGGCTAGGAAAGTGCTATCTTGAAGAATATAAAGACTGAGTCATGCTAGAGAGTTATAAGTTTGGAAAACAACTTTTATTTGTTCATCCTTTCATTTATCCACCCACCCATCTGTCCATTCAAGGTATATTTACTAAATCTCCCTGTATGAACAGCTACTATAATATTAGTAATAGAAGGATATACCTGGTGCATAATTACAATCATGTTCTAAAAGGGCATCCAATTAGAGAAGATGTACAAGAGAACAGGCAATTATGTTGTGTTCTATTAGATGGAATGCTGGGGGCATGCACATGGGGAAATGGAACCCATAAAAAAAGAGCACTGAATCCAGAATTGAGGAGTTGAGGAAAATTGCTAAGAGGAAGTAAATTCTCACCTCAGGTTTAAAGGGCAGTTGCAATTAAATGAATGAAAAAAAAATGGGAAAGAGGAATGAGATGAGGGAAAAGTGTGTGCCAAGACCTCAGGAGAGAAAAGAACATGATGCACAGATTTCCAGTAGCTTAATACAGCAGGAGTACAAGAAGGACATGAGGAAATTGGTGAAGGGTAAGACTGGAGAGTTAAAAGTATGTCATGAGGGACTTCCCTTGTGGTCAAGTGGCTAGGACTCTGTGCTCCCAATGCAGGGGGCTTGGATTTGATCCCTGGTTGGGAAACTAGTTTTCACATGCCACAGTTAAGAGTTCTCAGTGGTTGGGGAACTAGATCTCATGCCACAGCTATAGTTCTTGTGCCATGATGAATACCTGGTGCAGCCAAGTACATGAATAGATAAAAGTAATAAAGATTTTTAAAAAAAGAATAGGTCATGAAAGGCTCTATGGTAATTGCAAGTGACAATTTACCTGGGGCATCCTGGCTCATGCCTGCTGTCCCAGATTAATTTAATAGACTCTCACACTGTCAAAAAATGATGCATTTTATGGCTGGGTAATATATTGGGTGATTGGACCACTAATAGTTAATGCCAAAAAGTCTGCCCTTTTGGTCAGGGGGACATTTTATCCTTCAAGGGTTTCAGAAGGACAGTGAATGGATCAGATTTCTGGTTCGACAGTTTCACTCTGGGTGAAGAATAGAGACTAGATTGAAGAGGGACAGAATTGGAGTCAAGGACATTGTTTGGTGGAAAGTTGTAGAAATCCTGGCAAGAGCTGATCATGGGTTAAACAAGATGACGGTGGTGGGAGTGAGCAGAAAGGAATGAATTCCTCAAATACTAACACTCAGACTGGACTTACCAGTTCACACGTGATCTTGAGCAAGTTCACCCAGCACGTATCCTATGAGGCCCTTAATAATGACTTCCCTTTCCCTGTCAAACAAGCTCCTCATCCCCAGCACACACTTCCCAGGTCCACCTCCCATGGTCAGCTCTCCATTTTCTCAAATTAGGTGACCTTAATCGTATTCCCAATTTCCGGTTCCTCTACCCTCCACTTCACATCCTTTTAATGCCCAAATATCAAGTGAATGTCTCCAAGAACAGCCTGATTTCTTGGAAGATATGCTTAAGATGTATAGTTGCTTGAAGAATACACATATTCATTAAAACAACAATAACAACAACAGAAACTCCACCAGGCTTATACCCTAAAATTATATGTCTTATAGACTACACATTTAAGATGTGTGATCTATGAACACTGTAGCTGCATATTCAGGATTTCCTGAAAAAGTTCTATCACTTGTCCCAGTGTTTTAGTTTAGAAAACATGGTGTCTTTGAAGACAGATAGTGGTTTTCAAAAATCAGCTTCACCCTCCATCATGAACATCTCTTCCTTTTCTCTGCCATTCTTCTTTCCTTCCTTCATTTTTTGTCAATGTCTTTTTCTTTTTCTCACTTTCCCCTCCCCCTGGTGTATACACATTTGTCTCTAAGCTCATTCCTGGAGACCTTGACCTCTGTTCATTTCAGTTCAGTTAAGTCGCTCAGTCGTGTCCGACTCTTTGCAACCCCATGAATCGCAGCACGCCAGGCCTCCCTGTCCATCACCAACTCCTGGAGTTTACTCAAACTCATGTCCATCAAGTTGGTGATGCCGTCCAACCATCTCATCCTCTGTCATCCCCTTCTCCTCCCACCTTCAATCTTTCCCAGCATCAGGGTCTTTCCCAAGGAGTCAGTTCTTCACATCAGGTGGCCAAAGTATTGGAGTTTCAGCTTCAGCATCAGTCCTTCCAATGAATATTCCAAAAGGATTTCCTTTAGGATTGACTGGTTTGAGAGTCCAAGGGACTCTCAAGAGTCTTCTCCAACACCACAGTTCAAAAGCATCAATTCTTCAAGTTCAGCTTTCTTTATAGTTCAACTCTCACATTCATACATGACTACCGGAAAAACCATAGTTTTGACTAGACAGATCTTTGTTGACAAAGTAATGTCTTTGCTTTTTAATAAGCTGCCTAGGCTGATCATAGTTTTTCTTCCAAGGAACAAGCATCTTTTAATTCCATGGCTGCAGTCACCATCTGCAGTGATTTTAGAGCCTGAAAAAATAAAGTCTGTCACTGATTCCATTGTTTCCCCATCTATTTGCCATGAAGTGATGGGACAGGATGCCATGATCTTCGTTTTTTGAATGTTGAATTGTAAGCCAGCTTTTTCACTCTCCCCTTGCACCTACATCAAGAGGCTCTTTAGTTCTTCTTCACTTTCTCCATTAGAGTGGTGTCCTCTGCATGTCTGAGGTTATGGATATTTGTCACAGCAATCTTGATTCCAGCTTGTGCTTTACCCAGTCCAGCATTTCTCATGATGTACTCTGCATATAAGTTAAGTAAGCAGGATGACAATATTCAGCTTTGATGTATTCCTTTCCCAATTTGGAACCAGCCTGTTGTTCCATGTCTGGTTCTAACTATTGCTTCTTGACTTGCATACAGATTTCTCAGGAGGCAGGTTAGGTGGTTTGGTATTCCCATCTTTTAAGAATTTTCCACAGTTTGTTATGATCCACACAAAGGCTTTGGCATGGTCAATAGAGCAGAAGTAGATGTTTTTCTGGCACTCTCTCACTTTTATGATGACCCAGCAGATGTTGACAATTTGATCTCTGGTTCTTCTGCCTTTTCTAAATCCTGCTTGAATATCTAGAGGTCCTCAGTTCATGTACTATTGAAGCCTGACTTGGAGAATTTTGAGCATTACTTTGCTAGCGTGTGAGATGAGTGTAATTGTGCGGTAGCTTGAGCATTCTTTAGCATTGCTTCTCTTTGTTAATATACAATATTTGTTTTTCTCTTTCTGACTTATTTCACTCTGTGTGACAGACTTTAGATTCATCCTCATCTCTAGAAATGACCCAATTTCATTCCTTTTTATGGCCGAGTAATATTTCAGTGTATACATGTACCACATCTTTTTTTATCTATTCTGCTTTAGTATCCTTTGTAACCCAGTTCCTCTCCACCAAGGTAGACTTTTACCCAAGTCAGTCCCTTTCCTGCAAAATGACACAATTTCCCCCTTTCACTGTGTTTATACTGAGATGTTACCTGTTAAACTTTTGTGTCTGAGTTGACTCTGCTGAGTTTAATATCCATCTTCTCCATGAAATGCTTTCATTTCCTACTCTAGCCTGGAGTTAGCACCCTTCTTTCCTACCTCCTCCCAATTCCTTTAACACCAATGATTCAACTCTCTTTCTATAGTATACAATTATGCTTTATACTGCTATAAAACTTTGCTATGCATGCATCCCTGATCTTACCAACTAGGCTGTCAGTTCCTGGTCAGGAAATTTTTGTCTTACATGTTCTTATATCACTCACCAAAGCCAGCATAAATCTTATATACAAAAGTTACAGATTTTTAATTATATGAGAAATAGAATAACTCCTTATTATCTCTCTCTTTTAGATTTTTCTTTTCAGTTGGCTTCCAGATATCATTAATATTCTGGTCTCTTAGCAATAAGCTTTTGTCATTTAGTCACTAAGTCATGTCCAACTCTTTGCAACCCAAGGACTGTAGCCTACCAGGCTCCTTTGTCCATGGGATTTCCCAGGCAAGAGTACTAGACCGGGTTGCTGTTCCTTCTCTAGTGGATCTTCCCAACCCAGGAATGGAACCTGTGTCTCCAGCTTGGCAGGTGAATTCTTTATCACTGAGCCACCTGAGAGCCCAGGTATAAGTCATGAGAGTTCCTGGTTATACCTTGTGGTATTTGTTGTTGCTACTGTTCAGTCACTGAGTCATGTCCAACTCTTTGTGACCCCATGGACTGCAGCATATTAGGCTTCCCTGTTCTTCACCATCTCCCAGAGCTTGCTCAAACTCAAGTCCATGGAGTTGGTGATGCCATCCAACCATCTTGTCCTCTGTCGTTCCCTTCTCCTCCTGCCTTCAATCTTTCCCAACATCAGGTTCTTTTCTAATGAGTCATTTCTTCCCATCAGGTGGCCAAAGTACTGGAGCTTCAGCTTTAGCATCAGTTCTCCAATGAATATTCAGGATTGATTTCCTTTAGGATTGACTGATGTGATCTCTTTGCAGTCCAAGGGTCTCTAAAGAGTCTTCTCCAACACCACAGTTCAAAAGCATCAATTCTTTGCTGCTCAGCTTTCTTTAGGATCCAACCCTAACATCAGTACATGACGACTGGAAAAACCATAACTTTGACAATACGGACATTTGTTGGTAAAGTAATGTCTCTGCTTTTTAATACACTGTCTAGGTTTGTCATAGTTTTTCTTCCAAGGAACAAGCATCTTTCAATTTCATGGCTGCAGCCACCATCTGCAGTGATTTTGGGGCCCAAGAAAAGTCTGTCACTGTTTCCATTGCTGTTTCCATTATACCTAGTGGTATAAGTCATCAGAATTCCTGGTTTGGGACCCTAGGAGAGGTTAGTTTCTCCCATAGAAAATGAGGATATGAAATACTATTACACTTGTCCTTTGAACTGCCAGAAAGTCAAATGAAACAATATATTGTGGTTTACACTGAATTTATTTTGTAAGTACATATAGATGGAGAAGTCAGTTAATATGTTTTTTAAAATAATTGACTTCATCATGGACAATATCCAATCTGATACCCTTCCTGTTTTCCATTGCTACTGGGTCACTTTTCCTCTGGGCAATAGGTATTTGTCCTTAAACCTGGGGTAACCTATACAACTTGTTCATCCCTAAATGACAGTCCCAGGGAAAAATCATAGATCTCATTCTAGTAGAACTTTAGATACTAGATTTTTCCTCATTTGCAGAGGTAACTGAAAAGTATACGGTCATTGGTGAAACAATTCATTGTGATGTATTCATCTTTTTAGATTAAGCTGTGAGACACAAGTTCATGGCAGGTGCTATGTTCTTTAATGGAACTTAGTGGATCTTAATAGAAGCTAAATAAGTAAAGAAATGTCTTCTTCCTTCTACTCTATATATGTTAGCTAATATTTAAGCACATTAACCTTCCCCCTCTACAAACAAGTCTTTAGGTGAAGGGGAAGTCTTCACCTAAAAGAGGCATATTTGTTCTATTTCATCTTTCATTCCTTTACCCTGCCATTCACCGCACAAATACTTATACATTACATGGCAGGCACTATTTGAGGCTTTAGAGATACAGAAGTGAACAAAAAGAAAATTATCTCTGCATTTTAGGTGTCTATACTCTAAAAGCAGAGACAGTAAAACAAATAAATAAAATAGTACAATGGTTATAATAGCTATGTAGGATGTTAACAGGGTGATGTAAAAGAGAGAATAACAGGGTATGGGCTACATGAGATGGGATGAGCAGAGGTCATTCTGAGAATAGCATATGGACTAATTTGCAAAGAGCTGTGGAAAGAATCTTTGGGGGCTATGAGAATGGTTAGTGCAAAGGCCCTGAGGTATGAGAGAGCTTGACAAGTTCAAAATACAGAAAGGGAGGGGGTGATATATAGGTAAATAGGAGTGAAAAAGTAGAGAGTCATCTACCTTTTCAAGTTGAAGAAGTAAGTGGCCAAAACCAGGATTCAAGTTGAAGAAGTAAGTGGCCAAAACCAGGAGTGAGAACAGAAATGAGCTGGCAACTGATGAAAGAAGTAAAGTCCCTAAGTAACCCATGTCTTAGTCTCCAAAGCCTGAAACCAGCTTGGAACCTTTGGCTCACCTCATCTGAGCAGTGGTGTATGAGTTGTCTTCTCTAATTCTGACCTTCTTCTGTTGATTTTACTCAGGAAAACTCCTGGCTGGGAGGTCGTGGGGAGACACTTTCCATATGCAAATAAGATAATTATTCAAGAAAAATGGCCTAATGTAGTGTAGACAAATAAGTTAAATATTATCCATCGTCCTATGGGGTTTCTTAGAAATCAACATGTTTCCCTTTGATTTATAAACTCATGGCTTTGAAAGAAAGTTTAAACTGGAAAGTTCTCATTCATTTAAATCCAGCATAACATTTGCTTACAGTTGTTTGAAGTTTAAGAAACCCCTTGAGACTTATTTATTTAAAAAATCAGCCATTTAAAATTTAAAAGCCCTTTTAGCTCTTTTCATTCTTAAGAACAGGAAATTATGATTTTTATAAACACAAATAAACAGAAAAGTCTGATGCTAGAGTTCAGTTTGCAACATAAAAAGTAATGGTGCTGGTGTCAGTTTCAAATTAGGCAAATACATTCACACTTCCATGGTTTGATGAGAAAAATCAGACTTTGGTAAAATGAGGAATGGGTGTCTTTTATGTAGAGTAGCAAACCATAGCAGGATATCAAGAGTTTAACTCTGCATATTTTTTCACTTCACCTCAGCTCAGTGAGTTACTGAATTTCAGAGATTCCAGAAATACCAGACCTTTAGGAAAAAATTATCCAATCATAAACTGACAGTGTTTGAAGAGACTTTATAAAAGATCGTTTTATTTGTTAAGGCATTCTGAGTTGCAAGTGACAGATAATCCACCCACACTGGGCTTAAACAAAAGAAGAAATTATGTGACTGAAGAAGTCAGAGGTAAGGGGGGTTTCAAGCAGGGGAGAAAGTAAGAGACTCAAACAATGTCATCAGAACTCCAGGTCCTTGTACCTCTAAGCTTTGACTTCCCCTTTAGGCTTCATGTAATAGCGAGGTGGCTGTAAGTAACCTGGAAGCACATATTCATTCTTGGGTTCCACTGAAATCCCATGGAAAATTACCGAGACACACTGGCCGGTTTCTCAGTAATTGTTTCAAGACTCCCCGCATCTCTGATTGGGTCAGGAGTTCATTTCTGAGCCAATCACAGCACTTGAGGAGTCTGATATTCTGATTGGCCTGGCTCCAGAATTACAAGTTAACGGTGGATCTAGGGATTTGAGTGAATTTTGCTTGAACCACAGAGATAGAGGTAGAGAGGTGATATTCCAGAGGAAAAACTGGAGAGTCAAACAAATCATCCAACAAACAGAGCCAAACAAAAATGTTCACCCTACAACCTTCTGCACCGGTTCATCCGATGTTTGAGTCCCTTGAATTGGGAAAGTGGAATAGGAGCCTGGATCCAAGTCCTAGCTTTGCCATAACTTACCTGGCTGATGGGGCCCCGTTGCTTCACTTCTCTGCACCTCAGGATCCTTGTTTCTAAAAGCAACTTGATGCTGTCTCCGAGTTCTCTTCCAGCTCTGAAATGGTAATGATCCCAAGCTTGCCAAATGAGAATGGGAAGATTCTTCTGGCCTAAGATTTCATGGAAAAGCAAACGGAAGCAGCCCCAGGTGCAGGGCAGAAAAGGGAGCCAGCAGACCCCGGGCCATGGAGCAAAGGAAGCAAAGAGAATGCCCCGGGGAGCGGGGTCAACTCTGGGACAGGACATCTCTCTGCAAGCTAAGGAGCACCCTCCAGTCTCTGCTGAGTACTCTGGGAGTGAGTGTACTGGAGCAGCGGAGATAGTTGCCATAGAGAGGGATAAATAGACTGTTGTTTGGTGCAATAACTTGGTTTCTGCCAGGAAGTTTCACACTCAAAATAAATATTATATATGGCTCCCATCGGCAGTGCCTAATCCGGAAAGGAAAAAAAAATGTATATTTTAGGAGGTGTTTTAATAAAGTGCTATGATTCTAGATGTTCATGACTTCCCATATAAAATCCTTGAAGTCATATATGTTTTGGAATCCAATTTTTTAGCTTTTGAAAAACAAATATGGAACATGTACCATATATTACCCAAAGTGGGATATAGTGTAGAAGCCTAGTCATCAAGTCAATATTTCTACAGTAAAACTTACTAATGTTCACATTGAGAGGTAAATAAAGACTAAAAATAGTCTCCTATTAGGTCAGGTCAGATTTCTGAGAAACAACAACAACACTGTTTTAAGGTTTTTTTGGATTTCAGAGTTATGGATAAAGCACTACAGACTTATAAGTGCCAGAGCTAAGTAAGATTATTTTGGAAAAGATTAAAAGAGATGGAATACAGAATATTAGTTTAAAAATGAAATTGCTTTTATTTATTAATCAGGGACATAGAATTTACTTCCTTGTCTATTTCTTCTGTGCTAGTCTCCAGTAGGTGTTCAGTAACTCTTGGTGAAATGAATATTGGCCGTGTTCTCACCATTACCCCAAATTCTCCACTGAACGTGTGTGTGCTCAGTCACGTCTGACTCTTCAGGAGCCCTGTGGACTGCAGCCTGCCAGGCTCCTCTGTCCGTGGGGATTTCCAGGCAAGGATACTGGGGGTGGGTTGCCATGTCCTACTCCAGAGGATCTTCCCGACCCAGGGATCAAATCCTCCTCTCTTGCATCTCCTGCATTGGCAGGTGGATTC
Source organism: Cervus canadensis (assembly GCF_019320065.1). Taxonomy (NCBI): domain Eukaryota; kingdom Metazoa; phylum Chordata; class Mammalia; order Artiodactyla; family Cervidae; genus Cervus; species Cervus canadensis. The sequence continues at coordinate 42,811,261 of NC_057397.1, forward strand.
TTCAACATTGCGCCACAGGGGAAGCCTCACTCCAATCCTAGGAACTATTTATAGTTCTCCCAGCATGCTCAAGTCATCTTACCTTGTTCCTTTGCCCATGGTATCCTCACTTTCTAAAGCTGCCCATCCCCTCAAATGCCTTGCTAACTTACATTTGTGATTCAGACTCAGTTCAGACCCCTGTTCCTTCAGGAAGTTGTTCTGATCATGCCCAGCTGGGCCCTCCTCTGTACACCTATAGTGAGCACTCTGTTTATGATCCTACTACAACATACTTTATAATGTCTAAATTCTTGCATGGGATTGCTAGATTTCTATGAGCAGAGGCCAAGAAATTCATATCCTATTACCTAGAAAAACTCATAATATCCCGCAATAAATTTCTGATGAAAGAATATATACACACACACATATAAACTCACACATCCCACATATTAAGGGATGAATATTGGTGAGTGAATACACACACACATACACATACACACACATTCACATCCCACATAAAATTCAATATGTCCTTTCACTTTTCCAAAATGTAAAATATTGGCCCATGAAATCTAGGAAATGTTTCTTTGCTTTTTCATGACTCAAATGACTAGTATATCATTCAGTGTAGGCAGGGTTACCCTGAAGTAAAAACCAATCTGGAATCTTGGAGGCCACCTGGGCCCTAAGCAGCTCAACCCCCTCATGTGCACAAGTCATGAAACATCTGGAGTATGCGAGGACCAGCAGAATTTCAGCTATGAAGACGTTTAGTTTGCTGTCGACACTTAGAACCAGATTTATGAGTAAAAGCTCACAGTTTATTATCACATGTTGACTTTTAAAAAGCAACTTCTAGATCAATATCAATTTGTTTTATTCTACTTCTTCTACGTCAGCTTCTAAAGGCCTGATTCTCTCAGTCTTTACATCTTTTTAAAAAATTTTAATTTGATATAGGAGTAGGGTTGATTAACAATGTTGTACAAATTTCAGGTGTATAGTAAATTGATTCAGTTTATACATATATATGTATCATTTCTTTTTCAGATTCCTTTCCCATTTAGCTTGTTACAGAATACTGAGCAGAGTTCCCTATGCTATACAGTAGGCTCTTGTTGATTATCCACTGTATGCTATATTTAAAATGGATAACTAACAAGGACCTACTATATAGCACAGGGAACTCTGCTCAATGTTATGTGGCAGCTTGGACGGGAAGGGGGTTTGGAGGAGAATGGAAACATGTATATGCATGGCTGAGTCCCTTTGCTGTTCACCTCAAACTATTGCAGCATTGTCAATGGACTATATCCCAATACAAAATAGAAAGTTCAAAAGAAAAAAAGAATAAATAAATATAGCAGTGTGTATATGTCTATCCCAGAGTCCCAATCTGTCGTTTCCTGGACCATCACATACCCAATCATCTAAGGAGTCCTTCCCTCCTTCCTCTTTCTGCTCTTAACACCCTAACCATCACCCCTGTGTGTCTGGGTTATAGCATTAGCTTGCTGAGTATCCTGTGTCTCCTACTTCAACCCGTCTCTACACCTTACAGCTAGAATAATCCTATTAGAACATTCTTTTGCATGTCAGTGTTTCTCCAGAGTTTACAGAATAAAATATTAAAGCTATAGCTTAGTATTCAAGGCCTGTTATCATTTGCCCCTGACCTCCACTATGACCTCATTTTCTTATTATCTCCTCTGAAAGCCTTTGGCTCATGTGCAGGGGCCCTCCTTGAGTTTCTGTGTCTTATCTGGCCTGGCTTAATAACAGTTCTTATCTCTTAGGGTTGTCCTTAAGATTGAATGAAACAATGTATTATAAATCTCCTAGCACACTGCCCTACGACACTGTTGGCTCTTGATATTACTATGGCACATGGTTAAAAATACATATGACAGGGACTTCCCTGGAGGTCCAGTAGTTAAGACTTTGCCTTCAACTGCAGGGACATTGGATTTGGCTTCTGGTTGGGGAGCTAAGATCCCCATGACTTGTGACCAAAAAACCAAAACAGAAGCAGAAACAATATTGTACCAAGTTAAATAAAGACTTTAAAAACAGTCCACATCAAAAAAACTCTTTAAAAACACACATGACACCCTTGTGACACTCATCAGCAATACCTTTTTAATTATCAGTGTCCGTGTGGCACGCCAGTGCATCCCTCACTCATTATTACCCTGAGCACAGAGAGCATTCTAACCAACACACCCATGCCAGTCATTCACATTTGAAAACCATATAAATACTTCTCACTTAGTGCTTTGCGGTGAATAGTTCCAGTTCCCATCATTCAAATGATGGCATGACACTATAGTCCTCAGTCTTATGGAGTTTCACTGTGACTGCCAATAGTTAAGCAGCCACTCAAAAGAGGTATCATTTTGAAGATCAAAGTATTTGCTTTCTTAGCTGCCAGGGATGGAGTGTTATAAATCCACTATGCTGTATAGTTTTTTCTTTTAATTGAAGTATAGTTGATTTACAGTGCTTCAGGTACAGCAAAGTAATTCAGTTATACATATTAATATGCATATGTATATATATTAATATACATACATTAGTTTCTTTTCTATTGTAGGTTATGAGAAGATATTGCATATAGTTCTCTGTGCTAAACATTAGGAACTGTTGTTTGTCTATTTTATATATAGTGATGTTTATCTGTTAATACCAGACTCCTGATTTATCCCTACCCCTCCTTCCCGCTTGGTAACCATAGGTTTGTTTTTCATGTCTGTGGGTCTGTTTTGTAAATTAGTTCATTTGTATCATTTGTTTTGGATGCCACATATAAGTTATATCATATGATATTTGTCTTTGTCCAACTTACTTCCCTCTTCACTTAATATGATAATCTCTAGGTCCATCCATGTTGCTGCAAATGATGTTACCTCATTCTTTTTCATAAATGAGTAATATTCATATATATATGAATTATATATATAATATATAGTTATATATCTTATAATTATAAAATATAAAATACATCTGCCCTGGTGGCTCAGACAGTAAAGAATCTGCCTGCAATGTGGGAACCTGGGTTTGATCCCTGGGTTGGGAAGCCCCCTGGAGGAGGGCATGGCAACCCACTCCAGTATCCTTGCCTGGAGAATCCCCATGGACAGAGGAGCCTGGTAGGCTACAGTACATGGGATCACAAAAAGTTGGACACACCTGAGCAACTGAGCACTGCATATATATATATGTATATATATATATGATGCTAGGAGGGATTGGGGGCAGGAGGAGAAGGGGACGACAGAGGGTGAGAGAGCTGGATGGCATCACTGACTCGATGGACATGATTTTGAGTAAATTCCAGGAGTTGGTGATGGACAGGGAGGCCTGGCGTGCTGCGATTCATGGGGTCGCAAAGAGTCGGACACAACTGACCGACTGAACTGAACTGATATATATATATATATATGTGTGTGTGTGTGTGTGTGTGTGTGTGTATGTATATAAAATATCTTCCTTATATATGTATATATGTAAACATATATATCAGTTCAGTCACTCAGTCATGTCCGACTCTCTGTTACCCCATGGACTGCAGCACACCAGGCTTCCCTGTCCATTGCCAACTCCCAGAGCTTGCTCAAACTCATGTCCATCAAGTCAGTGATGCCATCCAATCGTCTTGTCCTCTGTCATCCCCTTCTCCTGCCTTCAATATTTCCCAGCATCAGGGTCTTTTCCAATGAGTCAGTTCTTCACATCAGGTGGATAAAGTACTGCAGCTTCAGCTTCAGCATTAATCCTTCCAATGAATATTCAGGATTTATTTCCTTTAGGATTGACTGGTTTGATTTCCTTGCTGTCCAAGAGACTCTCAAGAGTCTTCTCCAACACCACAGTTCAAAAGCATCAATTCTTTGCTGCTCAGCTTTCTTTATAGTCCAACTCTCACATCCATACATGACTACTGGAAAAACCATCAGTTCAGTTTAGTTCAGTCACTCAGTCATGTCCGACTCTTTGCAACCCCATGAATCGCAGCACACCAGGCCTCCCTGTCCATCACCAACTCCTGGAGTTTACTCAAACTCATGTCCATTGAGTCGGTGATGCCATCCAGCCATCTCATCCTCTGTTGTACCCTTCTCCTCCTGCCCCCAATCCCTCCCGGCATCAGGGTCTTTTCCAGTTAGTTAACTCTTTGTATGAGGTGGCCAAAGTATTGGAGTTTCAGCTTCAGCATCGGTCCTTCCAATGAACACCTAGGACTGATCTCCTTTAGGATGGACTGGTTGGATCTCCTTGCAGTCCAGGGGACTCTCAAGAGTCTTCTCCAACACCACAATTCAAAAGCATCAATTCTTCGGCACTCAGCTTTCTTCACAGTCCAACTCTCACATCCATACAGGACCACTGGAAAAACCATCGCCTTGACTAGATGGACCTTTGTTGGCAAAGTAATATCTCTGCTTTTTAACATGCTATCTAGATTGGTCATAACGTTCCTTCCAAGGAGTAAGCGTCTTTTAATTTCATGGCTGCAATCACCATCTGCAGTGATTTTGGAGCCCAGAAAAATAAAAGTCATCCACTGTTTCCACTGTTTCCCCTTCTATTTCCCATGAAGTGATAGGACCAGATGCCATGATCTTAGTTTTCTGAATGTTGAGCTTTAAGCCAACTTTTTCACTCTCCTCTTTCACTTTCATCAAGAGGCTTTTTAGTTCCCCTTCACTTTCTGCCATAAGGGTGGTGTCATCTGCATATCTGAGGTTATTGATATTTCTCCCGGCGATCTTGATTCCAGCTTGTGCTTCATCCAGCCCATCGTTTCTCATGATGTACTCTGCATGTAAGTTAAATAAGCAGGGTGACAATATACAGCCTTGACGTACTCCTTTTCCTATTTGGAACCAGACTGTTGTTCCATGTCCAGTTCTAACTGTTGCTTCCTGACCTGCATATAGGTTTCTCAAGAGGCAGGTCAGGTGGTCTGGTATTCCCATTTCTTTCAGAATTTTCCACAGTTTATTATGATCCACACAGTCAAAGGCTTTGGCAAGTCAATAAAACAGAAATAGATGTTTTTCTGGAGCTCTCTTGCTTTTTCAATGATCCAACAGATGTTGGCAATTTGATCTCTGGTTCCTCTGCCTTTTCTAAAACCAGCTTCATGGTTCACATATTGCTGAAGCCTAGCTTGGAGAATTTTGAGCATTACTTTACTAGCATGTGAGATGAGTACAATTGTGTGGTAGTTTGAGCATTCTTTCGGATTGCCTTTCTTTGGGATTGGAATGAAAACTGACCTTTTCCAGTCCTGTGATCACTGCTGAGTTTTCCAAATTTGCTGGCATATTGAATGCAGCACTTTCACAGCATCATCTTTCAGAATTTGAAATAGCTCAACTGGAATTCCATCACCTCCACTAGCTGTGTTCATAGTGATGCTTTCTAAGGCCCACTTGACTTCACATTCCAGGATGTCTGGCTCTAGGTGAGTGATCACACCATCATGATTATCTGGGTCACAAGGATCTTTTTTGTACAGTTCTTCTGTGTATTCTTGCCACCTCTTCTTAATATCTTCTGCTTCTGTTAGGTCCCTACCATTTCTGTCCTTTATTGAGCCCATTTTTGCATGAAATATTCCCTTGGTATGTCTAATTTTCTTGAAGAGATCTCTAGTCTTTCCCATTCTGTTGTTTTCCTCTATTTCTTTGCATTGACCACTGAGGAAGGCTTTCTTCTCTCTCCTTGCTATTCTTTGGAACTCTGCATTCAAATGGGAATATCTTTCCTTTTCTCCTTTGCCTTTTGCTTCTCTTCTTTTCACAGCTATTTGTAAGGCCTCCTCACAGAGCCACTTTGCTTTTTTGCATTTCTTTTCCATGGGGATGATCTTGATCCCTGTCTCCTGTACAATGTAATGAACCTCCGTCCATATTTCATCAGGCACTCTGTCTATCAGATCTAGTCCCTTAAATCTATTTCTTACTTCCACTGTATAATCATAAGGGATTTGATTTAGGTCATACCTGAATGGTCTAGTGGTTTTCCCCACTTTCTTCAATTTAAGTCTGAATTTGGCAATAAGGAGTTGCCATGTTCTCAGCCCCTGTCAGCTCCCGGTCTTTTTTTTTTTTTGCTGACTGTATAGAGCTTCTCCATCTTTGGCTGCAAAGAATATAATCAATCTGATTTCGGTGTTGACCATCTGGTGATGTCCATGTGTAGAGTCTTCTCTTGTGTTGTTGGAAGAGGGTGTTCGCTATGACCAGTGCGTTCTTTTGGCAAAACTCTATTAGCCTTTGCCCTGCTTCATTCTGTACTCCAAAGCCAAATTTGCCTGTTACTCCAGGTGTTTCTTGACTTCCTACTTTTGCATTCCAGCCCCCTATAATGAAAAGGACATCTTTTTTGGGTGTTAGTTCTAAAAGGTCTTGTAGGTCTTCATAGAACCGTTCAACTTCAGCTTCTTCAGTGTTAACTGGTTGGGGCATAGGCTTGGATTACCGTGCTATTGAGTGGTTTGCCTTAGAAACGAACAGAGATCATTCTGTCGTTTTTGAGATTGCATCCAAGTACTGCATTTCAGACTCTTTTGTTGACCATGATGGCTACTCCGTTTCTTCTAAGGGATTCCTGCCCACAGTAGTAGATATAATGGTCATCTGAGTTAAATTCACCCATTCCAGTCCATTTTAGTTGGCTGATTCCTAGAATGTTGACTAAAAGCTATATATGTATCTATTATTATATATATATACCATATATATAAATTATATATAACTTCTGTATCCACTTATCTGCTGATGCACACAGATTGTTTCCATGTCTTGGTTATTGTAACTAGTGCTGCTATGAACATTGGGGTGCATGTATCTTTTCAAGTTAAAGTTTTTGTCTTTTCCAGATATTTGCCCAGGAGTGGGATTGCTGGAGTATGCTGTGTAGTATTACGGTTGTCAAGGATGTCATACCAGCCACTGGTTTACTTGCTGAGAACAGGGATTGGCCGCTTGTTGGGTGTTTATAAATGTTCCCTTATTTAAACTGCCTGAAATCAGACTATAAAAACAACGCTGTACTGAAGCAAGAGTGCTGGACCAGAAATCTGAAAATCTGTCTACTGAGACCTATTTAGAACTAATGGTGTAATCCATTAGCATCCATTTATTTCTCAGTAGAATGTGAATATCTGTCTTCTTAGAAGACTGTTGTGAATAACAAATTACACTTGTGAAAATGTCTTGTTTATATTGATAGTTTGATTTCTGCCTGCAATTTGCATCTATAAAACATAGTGTAATATTCAAAGCATGTAAGAAAAGATTTTCATTAACTCTGTGGTATTTGCTGAAATCATTGTTTCTTTAGGACCAAATTTGGTTCCTTTCTCAGAGGTAAGTAGCTATAACACTGAGTCAACTGCAAGTTAAGTTTTGAGAAGGTTTCTCATTATTATTCCTTATGATTTTTGCTGTTGGTTTTCCTGAAGGAAAAGAAGGCATATGGAAGAAAGGGACTTAACAGAGGATAGGAAATTTGAGAAATATGATTGTTTGGGAGTGAAGGAAAAGAAAATTTGAATTTTTCTCCTAATATTGAAAACTGAGTTGTTTGATTAAAAAGAAAATGATTTATTTGGGCTAATATCTGTGTTCCCAGAATAACACAAAGACTCCTCTACCCCCTGGAGGAATGTCATGGTCAGTTCATAACAGCAACAAAAACAGCAGCAGCAGCAGCTCCTGTTCCAATTCTCGTTGTTGTTCTTCCGTCGCCAGGTTGTGTCCAGCTGTCTACGACCCCATGGACTGCAGCACACCAGGCTTCCCTGTCCTTCACTATCTCCTGGAGCTTGCTCAGACTCATGTTCATTGAGTCAGTGATACCATCCAACCATCTCTCATCCTCTGAGACCTCTTTCTCTTCCTGCCCTCAGTCTTTCCTAGCATCAGGGTCTTTTCAATTACCAGACTAGCCTTCAATCTCCAAGTTGACCCAAAATATAAAACAAGTTCTACCTGGCTCTCAACTCCCTGTTTCTTTCATGGCACCACCCCACCAAGCTGGTTGTGAAAATAACTGCGACTTCAATCACGGAGGCCAAAGACTAAAAGAGCGGTGACTACAAGATTTAGCTTTTTTTTTTTTTCACTTTCATTAGTACATGACAAGCATGATGGCCTTAAGTGTGTTGCTATTAATAATTCAATCACCACTAAGGTTGTAAGTGACGGCTCACAGCAGTGCCCATCTTCAGTAGAAGGAGCTACCAAGTTTTGCAAATGGGGAGAGCCTTGACTATGTTCCCAAGTTGAATTTTGATTAACAGCGAAAGGTATTGAAAGGTGCTTGAAAAAAATGACTTTTAATTGTAATGTAATGAATGTCTCAAGGACTTGAAAGTGCTCATGTTTTTCGTGTCTCCCCTCACCCCTCCTGGTGAGGGCCTCCTGGTGGCTCAGACAGTAGAGAAACTGCCTACAATTCAGGGGACCTGGGTTCAATCCCTGGGTCAGGAAGATTCCATGGAGGAGGGCATGGCAACCCACTCCAGTATTCTTGCCTGGGAAATTCCATGGACAGAGGAGCCTGGCAGGCTACAGTCCATGGGGTCACAAAGAGTTGGACATGACTGAGCACCTAACACTCTCACCCCTCCACCCCTACCAAGTGGAAACAGGCATTATGATTACACTCATTGCTATTTGTGTTTTTAATGATTAACTTTTGGCTTAGTGACTTAAAAGGAGCCAAACTCTCAGCCCTTACTTAGGACAGAATGTTACATACGGCCTTAAACTGGGTTTACACATAACCCTGAGGCAAGGGACTCAAGAGCAGATCAAGTTAAAATGGAAAATCTTTCTGAAGTTTCCCACTTGAGCAGCTACCTATCAAGTCTCTAAACTGTGCTCCTACTGCCCTCTCCTGGTTGGATGGAAGAACAGCTAAAAGAAAAGTGAATGTGGGTTTCAGCATTGACTGCTCTTTGATTAATTCTAAATTACCAAGTGGTCAAGAGAGAAAAACAATGGGACAGAAAAAGGATTCTCACTTGTGACTTTGCAGTGTGAGTACAAAGCCAGACTAAACATATTTCATGAAAGAACACCCCAACCAAAGTCTTGTGGTAGGGTCATTTGATTAGTAGGGTTGTCCCACAGCCATCAACCATGAGTGACCAGAGCTCATCTGAGCTCGGGATAGCTTTGCCTCAGGTGCACTAAATTGTAGGACAGGATGCAGTGGAGACACGAAACTCATGTTGCATTTGTTTTCATGCACTTCATAGCTTGGTGCCCTTTGTTGAACCCTGATGGCAGATGAAAAGACTGATAGCAGGCTGGAGTGCAAAAACAGAGGTAGCTGGAAATCTGTGGGAAATGTCTGTGTCTTGTTGTAAAACACTCTAGCATTGCTCCAGAGTTTATTGACCAAGTGCATGGCCATGATAAAACCTAAAAGTATAAATTTACTCAACTCTTTGCACTTGGTTCAGAATTGTGAAATGTGTTAGGTTTCAGTACTTCTCGGCTTCTTGGGCCATATCACTTGGGCTGGAAATGTCGCATGACATTAAACAAATCCTCACGTTTCAACGACCTTAGTTTTCACATCCGGAAAATGGTGATCATAAGGGTATGTCGAGGGGTTTGGGGAGGGTGTGATACATCTAATGTTCTTGGATCAGTGACTGTGTGTGCTCATTTGCTAAGTCATATCTGACTGTTTTGTGACCCTATGGACTATAGCTTGCCAGGCTCCTCTGTCTATGGAATTTTCCAGGCAAGAATATTGGAGCAGGTTGCCATTTTCTACTCCAGGGGATCTTCCTGACCCAGGGATTGAACCTGCATCTCTTGTGTCACCTGCATTGGCAGGGAGATTCTTTACCACTGCGCCACCTGCGAAGCCTGGATCCATGACTAGCACCTAGTAAATGTTCAATAAATGTCAGCATCTAACTCTTTGCGACCCCATGGACTGGAGCACTCCAGGCCTCCCTGTCCATCCCGGAGTTTACCCAAACTCATGTCCATTGAATCAGTGATGCCATCCAACCATCTCATCCTCTTTGTCCCCTTCTCCTCCGCCTTCAATCTTTCCCAGCATCAGGGTCTTTTCAAATGAGTCAGTTCTTCACATCAGGTGGCCAAAGTATTGGAGTTTCAGCTTCAACATCAGTCCTTCCAATGAATATTCAGGACTGATTTCCTTTTGGATCTCCTAAAGGAGATCCTTGGTTGGATCTCCTTGCTGTCCAAGGGACTCTCAAGAGTCTTCCCCAACACCACAGTTCAAAAGCATCAATTCTTTGGCCCTCAGCTTTCCTTTTAGTCCAACTCTCACATCCGTACATGACTACTGGAAAAACCATAGCTTTGACTAGACGGACCTCTGTGGGCAAGGTAATGTCTGCTTTTTAATATGCTGTCTACTTGGTCATAACTTTTCTTCCAAGGAGTAAGCTTGTAGTAAGAAGTGGTTTTAGAAAAGGCAGAGGAACCAGAGATCAAATTGCCAACATCCCTTGGATCATTGAAAAAGCAAGAGAGTTCCAGAATATCATCTATTTCTGCTTTATTGACTATGCCAAAGCCTTTGACTGTGTGGATCACAACAAACTGTGGAAAATTCTGAAAGAGATGGGAATACCAGACCACCTGACCTGGCTCTTGAGAAATCTGTATGCAGGTCAAGAAGCAACAGTTAGAACTGGACATGGAACAACAGACTGGTTCCAAATAGGAAAATAGTACGTCAAGGATTGTCACCGCGCTTATTTAACTTATATGCAGAATACATCATGAGAAATGTTGGGCTGGATGAAGCACAAGCTGGAATCAAGATTGCCGGAAGAAATATCAGATATGCAGATGACACCACACTTATGGCAGAAAGAGAAGAACTAAACAGCCCCTTGATGAAAGTAAAAGAGGAAAGTGAAAAAGTTGGCTTAAAGCTCAACATTCAGAAAACTAAGATCATGGCATCCAGTCCCATCAATCACTTCATGGCAAATAGATGGGGAAACAGTGGCAGACTTTATTTTGGGGGGCTCCAAAGTCACTGCAGATGGTGACTGCAGCCATGAAATTAAAAGACGCTTACTCCCTGACATTAACATATCTAATATTCAGAAAATTTTAAAAAGGAAATATGCACATTCAGAATGGCCAAACAATAATAAGTACACCTCAAGGGCTTTGCTCACTGCCTATGGACAGGAAGTCAACCCATATTTGCTTCCCTTTCATCTTAATATCATTCCAGTAGTTTAAACTAAAGAAGACTGATTAAACCTGAGTAAACCACATGTCAGATGTGCACCTTGATTCTTCAATCTGTTAGCAAAAATTGAAAAGGGAGAGGGAATCCTGGTCATTCTTCATTTCAGAAACAATATAAAGGATCTTTGTGGACTAGATGAGGTTGCCACATTAGAATACCAGGCCACTAGAAGCCAGCAGCTGATCAGAGGGGTTATGAGAGTGAGTTTGTAGAAAGAGAAAAGGGGGCGGATTTTAAAAATAGCACCCATGTTTCTGATGGCAGGGGATGCACTGCTGTATGTTCCTGAAAGGAAGCACCAAAATCCTCAGACTAAAGTGGTGCAGCCAAGACTTTGGGACAAACTCACCCAGGGCAACTGGGAAAATTTCAACGCTTGCTTGAGGCAGAAAAAAATTATAGGGGTGAAGAAAGAGAAATTATGAGAAGTTAGCTGGGCAGGTGCAATTTTTCGAGTGGACGTAAGCCTCTTGGGACAAAGCCCAAACTCCTTAGCGTGACACGGAAGGAACTTCATAATGGGAGACTAAACCTAGACAGCATATAAGAAAGCAAAGGTCCATTTAGTCAAAGCTTTGGTTTCAGTAGTCATGTACGGATTTGAAAGTTGAACCATAAAGAAGGCTGAGCACTGAATAATTGATGCTTTTAAAATGTGGTGTTGGAGAAGACTCTTGAGAGTCCTTTGGACAGCAAGGAGATCAAAGTAGTCAGTCCTAAAGGAAATCAACCCTGAATATTCATTGGAAGGACTAATGCTGAAACTGAAGCTCCAATACTTCGGCCACCTGATGCTCCACCAACTCATTAGAAAAGACCTTGATGCTGGGAAAGATTGAAGGCAGGAAGAGAAGGGGACGCAAGAGGATGAAATGGTTGAATGGCATCACTGATTCAATGGACATGAGTTTGAGCAAGCTCTGGGAGATGGTGATGGACAGGGAAGCCTGGCATGCTGCACTCCATGGGGTCACAGAGAGTCAGACATGATTTAGGGACTGAACAATGAACACTAACAACTCCGGTATCATCCCTGAATCTGTCACCATCACACATTCCAAGCAGTCACCATCACACATTCCATGCTGACTCCACACGGAACCACTTTGCTTCCTGAACACAGCATCTCTTTTTCTGGGCCTTTACACAAGTGGGTCTGATACTGAGCAGTACCCTGTGGGGCTCCTGGGCACAAAAACGTTTCTGTGTCCCCCATTTCTTTATTACAGGAAATAGGCTTCATTCAGCCTTCATGATCTTGCCTGAGTTCCAATGGGCAGGTTCAAACAGTTGTTATTTAGGGAAGGGAGGGGATGCAGAGACAAGGGAGGAACAGTTGAGGAATAATAGTGGAGCCTTGGGGCAGGGTCCTGGTTCCCCCTCAAGCAATATACATAACAATATTTTTGAGCTGTTTTGCAGATACTGAATCCTCCACCAGGTAATGGCAACCCACTCCAATACTCTTGCCTGGAAAATCCCATGGACGGAGAAGCCTGGTAGGCTACAGTCCATGGTGTCGCAAAGAGGTCAGACATGACTGAGCAACTTCACTTTCCTTTTCCTTTCCACCAGGTAGGAGAAGCTAAGGATGTGCTGCCTACTAGCACGTAGATCCTAGCTCCCAGGCTACCAGGAGGTTGATGATGCTGACTCCCACTTACTTCACCACTAACCAATCAGAAAACTGTCCCTGAGGTGATCATGCCCTCTTTGATCCATTACTGTATCATTTCTCACTACCTTCTCCAGTGACACATAGTTTTTGAGGGCATTAGCCCACTGTGACCTTCTTTGCCTGGCAAAGCAATAAAGTTACTCCTTTTTCCTTCACTCGAAACTCTGTCTCTGAGATTTAGCTCAGTGTTGGGGTACAGAGGCTAGATTCAGTTTCAGGCCCCTCTGCCTGGAATGCCCATCACCTTACTGTCTTGATAGTTTCTTGTGTGTGTTAATCACTCAGTCCTGTCCAACTCTGCGACCCAACGGACTGTAGCCTGTCAGGCTCCTCTGTGCATGCAATTCTCCAGACAAGAATACTGGAGTGGGTAGCCTTTTCCTTCTCCAGGGGCCCTAATTCATCCTGTAGATCCCTTATATATGTCACTTCTACCAAGAATCACACTTCTCCCCTCTACAACCTTCCCTCATGCTTCCATAGCATTCTAGGCTTATCTCTAAAATCAGCTTTTTTATCTTTATTGTACATTAACTTACAGATCCCCTCCTTATGGACAGTTATTGGGTCTTATTCATCATCTTGGTTTCATCTCTTCCACATTTCTTGTCCTAAAATAGGTTATCAATACCTATTTTGAATAACTATAAAGACTCTCTTACTTTCCTTAGGACAATCCAGAATTTCTACTTGAGAATTTTACTCAGCGGCTGATTTTACCTTAGTGGTGAGGTCACCTTTAAGGCATTGTTTAAGGACATGGTAAGACCTTAATGAAAGCCCTGAAGTCAGCAACCACTCTAGAATTCTTTTCTTTTACTTTTAAGAATCTCCATCAATGTATAGTTTATCATTATTTGTGTATAGCAACTGCCCTGAAGCAAGCTGACATTTTAGCTTTAAATGTAACCAGTGATATACTAAAGCATGTTGTATTCTGAAAATACGTGGTCCAAATACATGACGACTGAATGCAGAACTACCTGTAACATGAAGGGCTTTGATTGATTTGCCTGGTGGTGCTTAAAACATTTTAGAGGTCTTCACACTCATTGTCCAATTAGACTCTCACAACAGTCCCTTACAGGCCGAGGCTGTAATTTCCAGTCTTATAGAGAAGGAAATTATGATTGCTGTATAGTTTTCCCAGGCTTATTCAGTAAACAGGTGGATGCCAGAGTTGACAGTCCTTACCATTTCTAACTTGGAGCTTGCATCTGAACTCTAGATTTGTACATGCAATCGCTTCTCAACATGGACACCTAAGGAATCTTAAACTTGAAAACAAATTTGAAGGACTTTCCTTGGTGGTGATTAAGATTCCATACTTCCAATGCAAGGGACCCAGGTTCGATCCCTGGTTGGGGAAGTAGATCCCACATGTCACAACTAAGAGTTTGTATACTGCAACTAAAGATCCCAAGTGCTGCAACTAAGATCCAGTGCAGTCTAACTAATTAATTAATTAAAATTTAAATAAACAAAACAAACTTCACATGCCTATATGCGTTAAATTGTGTCCCCTCGCCCAAAAAAAATTATGTTCAAGTTCCAAACTCCAGTACTTTGAATGTGACCTTATTTGCAAATAGACTTTGCAGATGCAAGGTCGTTAAAGTGGGTCCTTATCCAATGTGATTGTGTCTTTTTAAGAGACAAGCTCAGAGAGAATGCCATGAGATGACAGATGCAGAGACTGGAGTGATACAGTTGTAAGGCAAGGAATCTCAAGGATTGCCAGTCACCACCAGAAAGTAGGGAGAGGCAAGAAAGAATTCTATCAGCATCTCAGAGAGAGCAGGGTCCTGCCAACACCTTGATATCAAGCTTCTAGCCTCCAGAACGTGAGCAAATATATTTCTGCTGTTTTAAGTCACCACTTTGTGGTACTCTGATACAGCAGCCTTAAAAAACTAATACAACATCTAAAGCCTAACTTTTGAATCTTTTCTAAACCACTTCCTCCCATCAGTTTAGTTCAGTTCAGCCACTCAGTCGTGTCCAACTGTTTGTGACCCCGTAGACTGCAGCACGCCAGGCTTCCCTGTCCATTGCCAACTCTCGAAGTTTACTCA
Organism: Cervus canadensis; assembly: GCF_019320065.1. Classification (NCBI taxonomy): domain Eukaryota; kingdom Metazoa; phylum Chordata; class Mammalia; order Artiodactyla; family Cervidae; genus Cervus; species Cervus canadensis. Next base: position 42,826,276 of record NC_057397.1, read on the forward strand.
AACTCATGTCCATCACGTCAGTGATGCCATGCAACCGTCTCATCCTCTGTTGTCCCCTTCTCCTCCTGCCTTCAATCTTTTCCAGCATCAGGGTCTTTTCCAATGAGTCAACTCTTCTCATGAGGTGGCCAAAGTATTGGAGTTTCAGCTTCAACATCAGTCCTTCCAATGAACACCCAGGACTGATCTCCTTTAGGATGGACTGGTTGGATCTCCTTGCAGTCCAAGGGACTCTCAAGAGTCTTCTCCAACACCACAGTTCAAAAGCATCATTTCTTCATCACTCAGCTTTCTTTATGGTCCAGCTTCCTCCCACAGTTTCTTGTAAAGCAGTAAATGGCAACTCCATCCTTGACCTCAGTTTTTTCCTCTTGCTCACACTCCAAACCCAGTCCATCCACACACTCTGCTGGCTTTACCATCACAGCATGCCTAGAGTCCAACCACTTATCACCACCCCCACTGCTGCTCCTCTGATCTGACCACCAGCATCCCTCTCACCTGGTTTATTGCAACAGCCTCTTAACGAGTACACATCCTTCTACCTTTGTTCCTCTGTACCCAGTTCTCAGCCCAGCAACCACCATGATCTTGCTAAAACGTAAGTCAAATCATACCACCTTCTGCTCACGACCCTTCAATGGCTTCCCAACAAACACAGGAAAAGGTAGAGTCCTTTCATGTAAATACAAGACCCTATATGAGCTGCATCTGCCGGCACTGCTTCTTGCTTCATGTCATCAGACTCCTCCTGTTCACTTCTTTCTGGCTCCGGTAGTCACTGGCTTGATCCTGCATCAAGTCCTTTGGAGAGATTGTCCAAGTCCCTAAAGGCTTTGCTCTTAGCCACCTGCTTGCATCCATCCCCCAATCGCAGGATTCTGCTCCTCGCCTCTAAGCTCCCCTACCCAATTTATTTAAAATAACTCTACGTTCCAATGATCGTCCTATACCCTTTCCTTGTTTCATTTATCTCGTTAGCACTGATGAATACCTAACCTTTCATATATGCGCTTTGCATCTGTTTACTGCCTCTCTCCTCACATTACAATGTAAACCCTATGAGGATAATAGCATTGCTTTCTTCCTTGTCTCTGTAGCATCTAGAAACATAGCTGATACGTAAAGGAATTCAATAAATGTTTGTTGAATAAATGGATAATAAAATCTCTTAAGTCAGTCTGCTACTTTTCCCATTTATTCAAATGACAGAAAAAGGAATCCAGTGTCAGTGACATAAATGACTAAACTAGATTAGCTTTTTAAAAAACTGAATATACTCAACACACTAACAATTTATTTGCATTCCTCTGAATTAACCACCATAAAATATTTAAACGATTTAAATACCTTGTCAGACTTACCTGAAACGACCAACAGATTCAAAAGTGGAGGAGGAGAAAGAAAAGAGATAAGAAAGAAGCAGGAGGAGGACTTTTATAGTTTATCAAGATAAGAGTGTTCACTATCAAAACAAAAGAATGAATACTGAAGAAGTGAAGTGAAGTCGCTCAGTCGTGTCCAACTCTTTGTGACCCCATGGACTGTAGCCTGCCAGGCTCCTCTGCCCATGGAATTCTCCAGGCAAGAATACTGGAGTGGGTAGCTGTTCCCTTCTCCAGGGGATCTTCCCAACCCAGGGATCAAACCCAGGTCTCCCACACTGCAGGCAGATTCTTTCCCAGCTGAGCCACCAGGGAAGCCCAAGAATACTGGAGTGGGTAGCCTATCCCTTCTCCAGTGGATCTTCCTGACCCAGGATTTGAACCAGGGTCTCCTGCATTGCAGGAGGATTCTTTACCAACTAAGCTATCAGGGAAGCCCAGAAAGAAGTAAGGGCTTCCCTAAATTAGCATCAATCTTCTTCAGCCAATTCTATGTCACCAAAACCATTCAGTTTTAAATCTACTAATAGTATTCATTCTGGTAAAGAATCTGCCTGCAATGTGGGAGACCCGGGTTTGATCCCTGGGTTGGGAAGATCCCCTGGAGAAGGGAACAGCTACCCACTCCAGTATTCTGGCCTGGAGAATTCTCAGAATGACTGAGCGACTTTCACTTTCACTTTCAATCTTTACTCTGTTTTAGTGAGTCATCTGGATTTCTTTTCTGTTTGGAAACCAGATCTATTCAAGTCTTTGGATAAAAAACATGCTATGATTAGTTATTGGAATTTAAACAAATTTGGCAGTGATACTTTAGAGTGAAATAGTGCTTTTTTTTGGATTAGTGGCAGTTCAGTTCAGTTCAGCTCAGTTCAGTCGCTCAGTCGTGTCCGACTCTTTGCGACCCCATGAATCAACAGCACGCCAGGCCTCCCTGTCCATCACCAACTCCCGGAGTTTACTCAAACCCATGTCCATCGAGTCGGTGATGCCATCCAACCATCTCATCCTCTGTCGTCCTCTTCTCCTCCTGCCCCCAATCCCTCCCAGCATCAGGGTCTTCTCCAATGAGTCAACTCTTCACATGAGGTGGCCAAAGTACTGGAGTTTCAGTGGATTAGTGGCAAGCACATATTAAATTTTACAAGAATAGTTAAGTGATACTGATAAAATAAAAACCATAGATTCCTTACTAGGTAAATATAATCTCCCTAACATAGGAGAATGTCTCCATGGAGAGGAATACTCTGGGTGATGTGATAACTCAGGCCTTCGAAAACACAGAGGAAATAACATATGAAATTATAAACATTGTGAGAATAACACAGCTAAAGGGCACACTCAAGATCTGACAGGTTCACTGAATCTCAAAGCATTCTCTACTAAGGCAAATCTGTAGTGCTAAGTTCAGCATCCTGAGGAGGAAAGCCTGGGCCCGTGAAACATGGGATGGGGATGTTTGAATATGTGTGCATGCATAGTCATGTCCAATTCTTTGGGAACCCACGGACTGTAAACTGTGAGTCTCCTCTGTCCATGGGGATTCTCCAGGCAAGAATACTGGAGTGGGCTGCCATTTGCTACTCCAGGGGATCTTCCTGAACCAGGGGTCAAACCCAGTCTCCAGCTTCTCCTGCATTGACAGGAGGATTCTTTACCACTGTACCACCTGGGAAGCCCAGATACTGCCAAAGACTGTGGCTCTCTAGAATTCTCTGAAACGCTTGGAGCTTCAGAGGTTAGTTCATCCCTCATCCCTCCTTATTAAAAGTTAGTACTTCCCCCTGCAGACAGAAAAGACACGGGAAAGAAACTCTTCCCCAGGACATGTCCCCACCTTTCTACTGAACGCCCCCCTCAGAATAGCGCTGCTGAATTCATGTTGGGTTTGATTTTAAAAAAAGAAAGAGAGAATACTCTAAGAGAGTTGCAAAAATTAACTAGCATTTTATTTGCAGGAGCAGGGGAGTACCAACGGAATTGGATCTTAAGGATACTTGATCAAGAAAAGAAGAACATAAGAGTGAATAAGAAAGAATTCCTTAACCCCAGGGGACAATGCAAACCCCTCAGAGATGAGGGTTTGGGTCACAACACCAGAGACATGAAAGACCTGGAAAGGAAGGTGCAGAATTCAGGTAGATAATCACAGAGAGATGAGGAGTGTCAGTTATGGCTTCAAGTCCACCTACAGACATGAGGCTAGTAGTCTGGGGTAACATCCCTGTTCTAATTCTTCTCTTAGAACCAGAGGCCCACGGGAACCCTGGAGAAGTGGATCCATGTGACGGACGGATCAGCAAGTGGCAGTAACCCAGAGTGCTGCTCAGAGCTCCCACGAAGAACCATCCCCCGGGAGTGCAGTGCCTTCAACCTTCCTGTAGCTTTTCAGCCAGCGAGCTGAGGTCATGGTCTTTCTGGGCAACCCACAGCCAGTGATTGAGCACGGTGTAGGTACAAGGGCTCATCTCTTCTAGCTAGTGCGGGATACCTGCATGGTGCTGGAGCTCCCTGCTGAGTTGGTTGAGTCTTTCTCAGAGCTAGAACACAGCCTGGAACTCTTCCTATTTTTCCCCCCTTTCCTCTTGACCTTTCATAGGCATTACTTCCAATAAATTGCTTGAACTTTTAACTCTATCTTGGGTTCTTGTTTCCCAAGGACCTACTGCCACAGGTTTGTAACTATGCTCACCATTGATAGATGAGGATATAGGCTTGGATAAATGGACTCACCTCAAATCATACAGCTCTTAATGGAATATTATTTCCTATTTAAATGTTTATTTAGTTTCATGCTGAATAATATCCATGAAACAATACCTTTTATATGCAAATTACACTTTCCTAATTCACACTGAGGGCTTCCTGGTGGCTCAACTGTAAAAAATCTGCCTGCAATACAGGAAACATAAGAGATGTGGGTTCGATCCCTGGGTTGGAAAGATCCCCTGGAGAAGGGAATGGCTATCCACTCCAGTATCCTTGCTTGGAGAATCTCCTGGACAGAGGAGCCTCCTGGGCAGGTGGGCTATAGTCCATGGAGTTTCACAGTCTGACACAACTGAAGCAACTTAGGATGCATGCATAATCCATGTTGAAAGTATAACTATATATTAAAAAAAAAAAGCTGAGGCAACTCTTACTCATCTTACATTGGAAAAGAGCCTAATACATCCATGTGCTGAGAATTTATTTGTTCTTAAAAAGTTTCTTTGGCCAAGAGTTGATTTCTGAGATTTAGACAACTTTTTTACTCAAAAGAAATGGAGGAGCTATCATCTCACCAGGAATCCAAAGCCAAGGTATTGTTAAAGTCAATGCCTGTGGCCACCAGACCCTAAAACAGACATCTTCTCTTAACAAAATGTGTGTCTAAATGAGACATTAACACTTCTGTCAAACAAAAGATAATATTTTAACTATTTTTTAAAATTTAAAATTAAAATGCTTTGGGAATTTCCTGGGGGTCCGGTGATTAGGACTCTATGCTTTCACGACTGAGGACCAGGGTTTGATCCCTGGTCAGGGAACTAAGATCTCAGAAGTCACAAGGCAGCCAAAAAAAAAAAAGAAAAAATTTAAAATGTTTTACTAATACTTAAAATAGGTTGACACTAGTTCATACATTTTATATGCTAAATAGGGTATGTATGTTCAAAAATTGAGACAACTGTTAAGCCTAAAAGTATCAATTTTTTATTCAATTGCTGTTAAATACTTTATATACTTATGTATGTAAATAAATGAGTTTACTCCACTTCAAAAAATTTCCATACAAAAACTGCAGTGTATTCAGCAAGGTGGCATACTTAAAAATCAATAGCAAGTAGAATTTCATAAAAAGGCAACGCGGCCCAGGATACTGATGCATCAAAACATCGCTGCATCAACTAAACTGTACCTTGACTCAGGATATCAGGCCTACTTAGAATGGCACATTAAACTGAATACAGGGAATTCAACAATATCCTTCATCTAGAGTACCTCTCTCTCATAAATACATACCCAAGGATAAGGCTTGGAGTTGGGAGACATGAAAAATCAAAATGCCATATTATAGATACCTCCACCTCTTGTTAGGTTTGCAACAGTCACTCTCATAATTTCTGGCCAAAACTACTAGTCAGAGCCCTCCACTCTGATCATTTATAGAAAAATGACAGTCTTTTTAACAATTAATTCTTAGTTCTCATGATGCTTTCAGGATTATCTAAGTCAGTTGAGTGTGCAGTTATATCTTTAGTCATGAAAATGTTTGAATAAAAATCTAATGAGCTTGCATGAAATGCTAAGTTTTTATTATTACAATTTCTCTGCTATAGAAGACTGATTATACAACATTTTGGTAATATACAACATTTTGGTAATATACATACATTTAATTAGTAGATGACCTTTAAGGTTAGGTTTCACCCGAAATACATCCAGAACTAGGTGAAAAACATACCAGAAATTTTCAAGTGCTGGTAAGATCAATTTTTATAGAACATATTGATAGAATACAAGAGTAAGTTATTGTCATCAATATTCATTCTCTAACTCATTATATAATTACCAAGTACCTGCTCTTTGCTATGCTCTATTCTAGGCACCAGAGATAAAGCTCTAAACAAAAATATTCCTCTCCATAAGCCTTACACTCCAGTGGAGAAGAGGACAAACAAAGTATGTGCTATATATTGAAAACCTATATCATAAGCGCCATGGAGAAAATGCAGGAAAGCAGAACAGGAGTGCTGGTGTGAGATTCAAGCTTAAACTCCGTTCTCAGGGAGGGCCTGCAAAGGCGACAACTGACTTGAGACCCAAAGAGGGTGAGAAAGCAAGCCACGGAAGACTTGACAAAAGAAAGTGCCGGAGAGAGGAACTTTTATTGACCTATTGCTCAGGGTACAGCCTAATACATGCTCACTAAAAAAGCTGAACTTTCAAAATACTATATATATATATATACATATACATATATGTATACACTAAAGATAGTCACGTCTCTCCAAAATCCTGGCCCTTTCTCCCATGAATACATTAAGCTGCCACCTGAGAAACTGGGTCACTTAGTGACAAACTTGAAGCATGACTGAGGACAGAACCTTCCAAGATGATGACTTAGAATTCCAGATTCTGGCATATGCAGAGGAGCATATTCATACTTCATGTGTAAAGGTTGAATGGTGTATCTCAAGACTAGAAAACCTTTCTGATGTCAGCTCCAGGGGTGATAAAAAAAAGCCAGGTCAATTTAGGACTTGATGAATGAGGGCTAAACTGATGTAAGGCAATGGAGTGACTGAAGCCCCTAGTCCAGAACCAGAATGAATGGACCAGAGCAATATTGAGGCAGTCTGGAGAACTTTGCAGACCACAGTTGCTTCAATTTTCCCCCATTTTGCAAATCTGGTCTAAGTTCTTACAGCTAAACTCGTGAGCCCTTGGTTGTGACAGAAAAAAAAAGTTCTAGAAGGTAACATCTATCATAAGCAGTTGTGTGTTAAGCATTCTTGTAAAACCTTCTTTGAAAGGAGTCATATTTTTGGTTATATAAAATTGCAAAATCTGGGAGGACTAAGGGATCCACAACCATGATGAACCTGGACTTTGCAGCCAGACTGAGGTTTACATACCAGCTTTCCCACTTGATAGGTGCATGACCCTGGGTGTTTCCTATGGTCTGTGTTTCGGCTCCCCTGTCTTTGAAATTGACAATAATATCTACTCCATAGAGTTGTTACAATAAGGATGAAATTAATTAATATTTGAAAAAAAAATGTTCAGAACACTGTCTGGCATGTATTAAGCCTATATAAATGCTTTTAAAATAAAATAAAGTATAATTTAAGCTTCCTTTATAATACTTCCTTCAAAATACTTCCCTAGTAGCTCAGACGGTAAACCGTCTGCCTACAATGCAGGAGATCTGGGTTCAATTCCTGGGTTGGGAAGATCCCCTGGAGAAGGAAATGGGAAACCACTCCAGTGTTCTTGCTTGGAAAATCCCATGGATGGAGGAGCCTAGTGGGCTACAGTCCATGGGGTCGCAAAGAGTTGGACACGACTGAGAGACTTCTCTTCACTTCACTTCACTTATAATACTTTCAAAGAGTTACCTCTTGAATCTTCACCAAAAATAAAAATAAAAAAGACTTGCTGGCAAAGACTGTCTTTTACATAGAAATGTTTAAAACAGAACTCTGATATATTACGAATCTAGAAGCTCCAAATCTGTCAAGTTTATATCAACCCTTTAACTGAATTTCAAAGTGAATTATATAAAAAATAGATGACCCCCAAAGATTATCAAATGAATACTTTATTAGAGTCATAACACTTATAAAATAAATTTATTTTCATCATGGAGTTACCAGATTTTAAGACCAACCAACACTTTCTCATTTTTACAGCTAAGGTATACAAAGAAATTCTCAAATGCTATAATTTTTGTTCAGTGCTTTGTCAGTCAACTCCCAAATCTAGATCATGATTAATCTACAATTCTAAGTATTCACAGTTAAATGACTTCTAGGCTTGGTTCTTTATGATCAAGAAGCAATGCATTTATAAAAGTGCCACCAAGGCAGTTTCACGAAATCATTTAATTTAATGCCACCAAGCAGCATGGACCTGTTATACTTTGGAAAAAAAATATAATCTCACAACTAAATCTAACAGACTTTTAACAATTCCAGCCGGAATGGATGATATATCCTTATGGCACATTTATGACTTTGTAATAGACCATTTATAATACAGGTTTAAGTGTGCGGTATGGAATTGAAAAAACCAAGGAAGTTGGATTTTTATAGAAAAGCTATGATAAAGTCATAAGACTGGTTTCTTCTTGCCACATATTAAATATACCTTTTATCTTTATAGTTACATCACAAACCAACCCCTAATAAGATTCTTCTTCCTAAGGGATTATTACATAAACAGCATTTGATCACTGAGCATTGATTATGCTGCTCATTCAGACTGTTCCATGAAATCTAACTGCTCCACTTATACATGGCACTTGTAGGGGATGATTCAACCAAAATACAAAGGGCTGAAAATATAAAATAATCAAAAACTCTCTTTTCCCAGAGGTTGCCCTCTTGGGGCAAGAGATAAGTATCTCATTTGGACAGGTGGTGTGAGCTGGGGCCTAACTCTAACTTGTTCTCAAGCCATTTTGGCACTTTGCCATGACCAGGGTCTCTGAGGTGGGTTAAAATACTTTTCTGTGCTATTCAGCCAGAGATAGCTTTTGTGACCACTGTTCCTTGAAAACTGATTCTATGTATTTCTCACCAGTGCAAAACAACATAGGACTATTCTCTAGATGAGAATCTGCAACTTTAAGTTACATCTCATGTTCTGTTTGAATTTAACTTAAGAGTCATGTAAAAGAATTAGAAGTAAAACGTTTACCCTTTGGAGAGCTCTATTGGGTAAAGCCTCAGATATCCACATAAAAATACTCATCTATTCATGCATAGGACAAACAGCTGCTATTTGAAGCATAAATAAACCCAAAGTAAAACATCAGGCACTAGATACCCATTTCAGGAGTGGCTTAGGGGTCTCTGGGGCTCTTGTTTTAAGAATGCCAGCTAAGCATTTTGCTCAGTTGTTAGGAAAACATTTAGGTGGATTAAGCCACTAGGGTTTACTTCATAAATTACTTTTTCTTGTACTCAAGACTCTGCTTGAATTAGCCTGAGATGCTACAGCTGCTTCAAGGGTAACTGTTTGACCATTAACCCAAAGGCAGTGTGATTACTGAATGAGACTAAATATTACGTGGCTTGTCAAATTCACTTTAGACCTCTGAGGATCAGTTTAATAAAATACAAAACCCATAGCCAAGGTTTTAAACCAGAGGTCAGCAAACGATAGCCTGTAGCCACAGACCAAGTCCAGTCTGCTGCTGGTTTTCGAAAATAAAGATTTACTGGAACACACAGCTACACTCACTCATTTCATATTGTCTGCGGCTGTTTTCATAGTAGCAGCAGAGATGAGTACTTGTGACAGAGACTGTATGGCTCACAAAGCCTAAAATATTTACTATCTGTGCCTTTAGAGAAAAAGAACGCTGATCTCCATTTTACACTAAAACACAGAGTTCAGTGGGAACCTTATTTTAAATGCGTTTTTCTTCAGGAATTTTAGTTACCTGTTAAAATTAAGGTTCTGGTGATTTGGCAACTAAATACAAGAGATACCCCTTTTGCATGAATGCTATCTATGTATTTTATGGATGTAAAGGGAAATATTCGTTAAAATAAGAAAAAAAAAGAGACAGATAAATGTAAAACTAAAGGCCATTTCCTAACACCATAATAAAATTTCCATCCATGAAATGATGGATACTTAGATGGATGGATACTTAGATTCTCTCCATATACCAAACAAATTACTTTGGGGATATTGTTATATCTGAACAAAACGGTACCCAAATTGATCAAGACATAAAAAGTACACAAATGAAACTAACACACAAGCAGTTAGTCTTTAAGGAGTGTTACGGTCGCCATCTTCGTAAAGCCAGACCCAAACTGCAACCATAACAAGCTGTCGTCACAAAGGCAAAAATCTAAGAAAGAAGAAACAAAAATTCTTATCAGATTCATAACACTGACTTTAAGAAATCATTTGTCCAAAGGAACAACTGTCTGAAAACTGATCAGCCTACTTAAACATACTTCAACACTTAAGAAAATGATTTAGATCCTTTTTTTTTTTTTTTACGATTTTATCCTCTCATACCATTAACCCCTTCTTTTAAACATTCTAGCCCCTAATAATAGGACATCATTTGTGGACAGCCTTAGGTTGAGCCTTTGTTCACACACTGGACTCACTTGTTAGGCACTGATGAGACCCCTAACATGATGCATATTCAAAACTTCATGATGAGATGTCTACCTGCACAGTGATCTCACAGCCACACAGACTGTAGCTCTCTCTCAGGGCCCGAGGATGGAGCAGATTATTTCTGTGACAATGGAAGTGACTGTAGAGCTAAACAGAAAACCCACAGGAATGAATCATCAGGTTGGCGTGGGAGATAGTTCTCAAATGTGCATGAGTTCTGAATTACTGTCCTTCGTATTCAAAAAGGATTTTTTTAGCATCAACTATGTGTGCATCAGTACATTTGGTACATATAAATAAGTAACAGGTATTGTCCTCACCCTTCTGGGGTTTATGATCCATAGAAAACTCCCCAAACCATTCAATATGTTAAAAGATTATGATGTAGTACAGGAATCCTTTACCAGGAAACCAGAGCTCTGAGAAGGAATATCAGATCCACCTACGGAACATTTTCACAGTGTAATTACCATGCTGCTGCTTTCCCCACCCTTCTGCTGGCTGTCTCTAGATACATCTCTCTTTTTTAAGGAAACTTTACTAGCGTACAGTTGCTTTCCAATGTCATGTTAGTTTCCAGCGCACAGCAAAGTGAATCAGGTATGCTGCTACTGCTGCTAAGTTGCTTCAGTCCTGCCCGACTCTGTGTGATCCCATAGACGGCAGCCCACCAGGCTCCCCCGACCCTGGGATTCTCCAGGCAAGAACACTGGAGTGGGTTGTCATTTCCTTCTCCAATGCTTGAGAGGGAAAGTGAAAGTGAAGTTGCTCAGTCGTGTCCGACTCTTAGCGACCCCATGGACTGCAGCCCACCAGGCTCCTCCGTCCATGGGATTTTCCAGGCAAAGAGTACTGGGGTGGGTCAGGTGTACATTTACATACATATCTTACATCTCTGATCTAGGCATTTCTTTTCTGTTGAAAGAGAATGACCACTTTATTTTAAAGTACAAACGTGAATATTTAATTAGAACATGAAAAGAAATCACAACCACCACAAATTCTGAAAAGCTGACAAATGTCACAAATATTCCCAAACCTAAAACAACAATTTTGTTTTACTACCTGCCTGATAACATCTTACTTCTGAGGACCCACTTTCTTAGCTATCCTTTCACAAGACTATTTCAGATGACAATAGCATGAGAGAGATTTTGTAATCTTGGATAAAATCCACTGTTTCTTCTTTGATGGTTGATTAAAATTTGTTTTGTTTCAATAACAAAAAAAGTTTTTTTCAGTTTTATACATATTTGTAGTAACATGCAAACTGTGCAGGTTTGTCAAATTTGGGAAACTATCACATTTCATACATGATTTACAAAATTTCAGGACATTTCAAATTTTCTTGAGGAATGATACTCTTAAATCATAAATCTCAAAGTGTAAATCTTACTGCACTTTGGGTTGCTCATGTGTAGTTACAATTGTCCTCCATGTCTTTCTTGCACTGGCAGATGATGAAATTTACATTATCCCCATTGAATTCTGGGGGGCTGTATGCATGTGGCTCCCCCAGTTCTATTTATAATACTGTTCTAATGTTTGCACAGAATTTCTGATAAGTTCTATCTCAAATGATTTCCATAAAAAAAAAGCCTGGTGCCTTTTTTATTTTATGTCAAATATACACCTGCCAGGAGGGAGTTTCTGCTTTGACCAGGAGTCCACTTACATTTTTGTTCATCAGTTGATCTGATCTGCAAAATGGTTCCCCTATTGTGAGTCAGCTCATCAGCTCAGTGGATTTCACTCACCTACTCTGGGCTGACTGGTCCCTGCATGAATGACTACTTTTGATATCTATTACTAGTGAAAAGGAGTTCTCTCTCTAAGGCAGAGGTCACCAACCTCCAAGGTCTAATGCCTGATGATCTGAGGTGGAACTGATGCAACCACCATAATGGAAATAAAGTGCACAATAAATGTAATGCGCTTGAATCATACTGAAACCATCTCCCTTGCACCCCTGGTCCATGAAAAAATTGTCTTCCACAGAACTAATCCCTAGCGCCAGGAAGACTGGAGACTGACTGCTGCTCTAAGGTATGCTGAAATGAAAAGTGAGGGACTCAACAGAATGTCACAGATGAATGGCTCATGCATTTAAGTGTTATTAAAACTCAGAAACTAAAGATTTACTTCTATCAGAGTGTATGGGTAAAACGGAGGTTAATGCAGAATTTAAAGCATGGAGAAGATTACTAAGGCAGCTTCATTTAGGCAGAAAAAGGGAAGGACAAATCTGTGTCTGTGACAAAGACCACGTCTGAAGCTACAAGGAGTAGAAATGACAATTAATTCTTTTCATAAAGTAGACTTTGTTGCGCAAGGCCAACCACAAGCACTCATATAGGTATGGTCTTATGTGAATGTCAACCTCCTGGTGCTTCAGCTTCATCATCCACAGCACTGGGGTAATGACAGTACTTGGCCTGGCTCGTAAGGTTAACTCTACAGATAAACAGCTATTATATGTTTAATCCTGATGGCTATTATTAAAGAAAACTATTGTTGCCAGAGGAGTTTCTTAGAGACCCTGATGGGGAGGGGAGGCGTGGGTGCACAGTGTTCACCCCTCACTTACTGTGGCTGCCACGTTTATGTTATACTGGTTATCGCTCAGGAGTGGCTGCGTAGTCACGGTTCTATTGCAGTGTAGGTCATGCAGCGACGTGGTGGCTGCCTCCAGCAAAAAGGCTCCAAAGTAGAATACGAAGACTGTAAAATGGTAAGCAAAGTCCTGAAAGAGGATGGAAATGAGAGACATCTACCAGTAAAGAGAATAAGCTTTTCCAAGTGTTTTTTATTTCGAACCAAGTTTAGGTTCAGGAAAAACAGAACCTTTAATCAGTCTTTAACCACACTGGCCATTTCTTTTGGCTCCCTTAGCAATGTCAAGCTGTTAGAATCCCAAGGAAATCAACCGACTGACTCGTTGTAATTGGCACAGTGGCAAACCTTCAGATAGACTGAATTTGATAAAATACTTAATTCAATTTAGATAAGGCACCACAGAATTCCTGTCCTTAAAATTCAAGTAAAAGAGCATTTAAATTACATCTTGTTAGAGTAATTATATAACTACATATAATAACATATACACAGATTTCATATATAATAACATATACACATATTTCATAATTATTTTATTTTTGAGCAGTTTTTATTTTTATTCATTAGATTGTCATTCCATACACTGAAAGATATAGAATATCTATGAAATAATTTAATTCAATACCATATCTCTAGACATTTTAAAAAACAAAATACTTCTACAAAAAGTAGAGGAAGTTTTCATGCAAAACTCAGCAGTTATTAAGTTATTTTATCTGTCACTGGCATTAATGTGACATAGAACTATTAAAGTTCACATTGTCTAACCTGACTCAATGTACCATCAACACACTGCTGTGTATTTTTGTTGACAATTTCTATAGCAGGCACTTCACATTTATTATTAATCACTCTTACAACCACCATTTATTATTTCCATTTAACAAACAAGGAATTTCTTCTTCTTTTTTTTTTTTTTGGTGAAGTGATGAAATGACTGTCCCAAAGCCCCACAAAGCTGAACTTCCGAAGAGAGACCTCAAACCTACACCAGTCTGTCTGATTCCAAAGTCCATTTGCTTTCCTCTCTATCAAACTGTTCCTGATACAGCTATAGTACATTAAAAAAAAAAAAAAAAGGAACACTGCATGGCTTTTGTGTAAATGCCCATTCAGCAAGCAAAACTGTCCACAGAAATTGTTTCTATTCTCCCTAGAATAATAAGGACAAAGTTAACTAACTAGGAGTGAGAATTACAAAAGGTACAATGCTAAAAATGCTTTCTACTTAACACTTCTAATTTATAAATTGACCCACCAATGCCTTCAAATGATGTAAGAAAGAAGTTATATACTAGCCACATGTCTAATCTATAGGAGAAACGCTTAAACATTTACATGTGGTTAGTCAATAAATGTTCACTGACGAAGGTCAAAATCCAATGTCACTACTTTGAGAGATAAAATGCAATAGAAATGGGTCTTACTTAAGGTAGTAATAAAGGCTGAGATAAAAATATGTTTCAGACCATTAGATACTCACCTAATTTACTGAAGGGGACTCTCAGAAATGGCTCATTTCATCCCAAAAGGAATGGGAAGAGTTGGGTGATATGGCCTGTAACTCTTAGGATGATGTAGTCCTTGCCTTCTTTGCCAGCCTTATCTGACGTTACCCTCTTTCCTCTTTGAACGTCAGCCATGCTGGTCTCATTTTTGGCCTCAAGGAATCACTCTATACCTCAAGATTGATACCCTTTACATATGGCAATCTCTCTGACTGAGCCTTCCCACAACCAATGACCACATGCACATACACTCCAGCCCTCTACACACACACACACACACACACACACACACACACACCTCCCAATACCACCTTTCCATTCCTGCCTCATTTTGCCTCCTCCCTCCGTGGGCTCCCCTGATGGCTCAGCAAGGAAAGAGTCCGCCTGCAGTGCAGGAGGCACAGGAGACACAGTCATTCCCCGGTGGGGGGACGAGCCCCTGGAGAAGGAAATGGCAACCCATTCCAGTATTCTTGCTTAGAGAATCCCATGGACAGAGGAGCCCAGTGGGCTACAGTCCATGGGGTCACAAAGAGCTGGACACGGCTGAAGTGACCCAGCATGCAAGCACCCTAAAGTGTAAGAGGAACTCATGGCAACGGTGGTGAGAAAACCACTGTGTCAGCTCCTGGAGTTACAGACTCAGGCATGTCACCTGTATTGGGGAATTACACATCTCGGAAAAGCATCTCCTGGTGTCCGCCTGGGCCCTTGTAGGGAAGGAACACTTGATCTTGAGACAACAAAGGACGAAGTATCCAGAACTGCCCATTATGAATGGCGTTCTCTCAAAGCCACCAACTCACAGAGTCAACACTGCTTCCTCAGGTGGGAAGGGGACATCAGAGTTCAAGCTGAGCTGGGCTAGTGGGCCGGAGTCTGTTGTGTGAGCAGGTGGCCTAGGCCCCCAAGTCACCCACCAGGATGGGACTGCCCTCCTTCTTCAGCCCAAGCCTATAGCCACATGGGGAAGAGGTCCCTAGGGTCCAGATGAAGGGGAAGAAAAACACCTGAGCTTCTTTCTCGTGGCATGATGTGTTGTCACAAGGCAAAAAGGGACAGCAGCTGTATTACACATGCTTTAGAGACACATTCAGAGCTGGCTGTGAAAGAGCAGTTAGGGAACATCTTCCTAACGGATGGAACTCTGAGTGGTGCAGCATGGCATACAGTTTGTTAAGAAAGCAAAGTGGCCCAAGGTGAGAACAACAGAGACTCATCCGCAGTGGGGAAAGGTCTGGTAAGCTGGTCAGGGCCCTCAAAAATAAAAGCTCAGAGACAAGGAAGTGTGGAGCAGGGAGATGGACATATGGGATTAGGTGTGAAATGTGAAGTGTGACCTTTCTTTTATGTGGTCACGCCCACCAGAAGCATCCACATGGAAGATGACCTGGCCAGTTGATGCAACCAATTAAAAAGCAAAGACATTACTTAGCCAACAAACGTCCATCTAGTCAAAGCTATGGTTTTCTAGTAGTCACGTATGGATGTGAGAGTTGGACTATAAAGAAAGCTTAGTGCCAAAGAATTGATGCTTTTGAACTGTGGTGTTGGAGAAGACTCTTGAGAATCCCTTGGACTGCAAGGAGATCAAACCAGTCCATCCTCAAGGAAATTAGTCCTGAACATTCTTTGGAAGGACTGATGTTGAAGCTGAAACTCCAATACTTTGGCCACCTGATGAGAAGAACTGACTCCTTGGAAAAGACCCTGATGCTGGGGAAGACTAAAGGCAGGAGGAGAAGGGGATGACAGAGGATGAGATGGTTGGATGGCATCACCAACTCGATGGACATGAGTTTGAGCAAGCTCCAGGAGTTGGTGATGGAGTCCTAGCGTGCTGCAGTCCATGGGATCGCAAGGAGTCGGACACAACTGAGAGGCTGAACTCACTGATCTGGTTCCTGGCATGATGGGTACATGAATAGAGAGGCCATGACTGGGAAGGTGAGTCTATGTCACGGCCCAATAGTGCAGACTCCCAACAGCCAAAGCTGACAAGCCTCTTATCCGTATACATCAGAGGCCAGACAATGAAAACCACAATCACAGAAAACTAACCAAACTGATCACAAGGATCACAGCCTTGTCTAACCCAGTGAGCCATGCCATGTAGGGCCACCCAAGACAGATGGGTCACGGTGGAGAGTTCTGACAAAACACGGTCCACTGGAGAAGGGAATGGAAAATCACTTTAGCATTCTTTCCTTGAGAACCCCACGAACAGTATGAAAAGCTGACCTACCTCTTGCCTTTTCTGAATGTTAAATGTGCCAGCAACAGAGACTGACTCTGAGACCCTGACAAGGTGCTCTTCTCAACTGGTATCAAACTGATGAAACTCAGTTCCCATCTTCCTGGGAGGCATAAAGTTTCATTCTCACAAAATGGACACTCACTGTGAGTATGGATTTGCTTTTCCTCTCTGCAGAACCTCTGCCACTACCACTGTCCAGGGACTTATAGAATATGCCTGATTTATTGGCATCCACTCAACACAGCATCTGACCAAGGGACTAACTTCTCAGCAGAGGATGAGTGGGAATGGGCCCACGACCCTGAGCTGTCTCCTATCCTGCACCATCTAGGACCTGCTGGCCTGACAGCACGCTGGGATGGCTGGCTGAAGGCATGGCCTGGAGGAACCACCCCGTGAGGATGTGTGGCCATACTTCGGGATGCAGTAGATACAATGAAGAAGAGTTTTCAACATGGTGTCCTGTCCCATGGGGACAGTGGGAACCAAGGGTGGAAGGAGTTTCTCCTGTTACCATCGTCACTCCCAGTGACCTCGTCAAAGACTTTTTTAACTGCTGCCCCTGCACTCTGGACCCTGCATGATCAGAGGTCCCACTCCGGGGGGTGTACTCTTGCTAGAGGATCCGGCAAGCAGCCCGTTGACCGTGAGCTACAGCTCCTACCTGTGTGCTTTGGATTCTTTGTGCTCAGGCATCAAAAGGTGAGAGGAGGGGTCACCATCTTGACAAGAGAAGGTGTGACTGCTGATACTCAGGAGGGCGGGAAGGAGTCTATGTGGAACTTGGGTGCTCTACTTGGGGTCCTAGACTCCTCTTGCCCAACTGTGTGTAAAATGGAGCAACACTGGCCTGAAAGGGCTATAGTTACCAGAGGGCTTACAGTCCTTCAGGCGGAAGGGACTGGATTATACCACCAGGTAAACAGAAGAGACCAGCAGGTGTGAAGTGCTGAGCAAGAGGAGTTTAAAACGGTCAGTGGAGCCGGGGAGGTGACTGGGACTAGTTGTGGCTCTGAGACCAGCTTCAGTCAGAGGGGCTGCAGTTTGTCTCTGTAGCCTCTCTAGCTCTGCTTCAGGAAGAGAGGTACACTGGGACCTTGGAGGAGCAACTCCCCACACATATATGGTGCGGTGGATCCATGGGGTGCAAGAAGAGGTCTGGGGCATCTTCAGATGCATGTGTGTCCCTTCTAACACACATAACCTGACATTCCACTGTGAGGACCACAGTCAGCTGACAGCTTTGGCTTCAGTGGATTTGGAATCTACTGCTGAGACTGGGCTAAGCCCATGTTCTTCTCTGGCAGCCCACAGCTGGTGATGGTGCAGCGTGGACACTGGTACCTGGCCACTTTCACCAACACAAGAGCGAAAGGGAAGGCTGTGCTCTGAAGCTTCACACTAGGCTGGCCAGGACTTTGTCACACTCTAAGACTTCTTTGCTTTATCTTACATCTTTCTTCTTTTAAAGGTGTTGCTTCCTCCCCTTTCCCTTAAATAAAACAAAACAAAACACAAAAACCCTTGTACTTCAAAATCCATCTCAGAATCCACGTCCCAGTGGCCTGGAGATGACATATATATATATGCTATTCTCATTCCCTTCTTGGCCAGTAACATAATTATTGCATCAGGCTTCCCAGGTGGCTCAATGGTAAAGAATCTGCTTGCCAATGCAAGAGATGCAGGTTTGATCCCTGGATTGGGAAGATCCCCTGGAGAAGGGACAGACTACCCATTCCAATATTCTTGGGCTTCCCTGGTGGCTCAGTTGGTAAAGAATCCTCCTGCAATGCAGGAGACCAGGGTTCGATCCCTGGATTGGGAAGATCCCCTGGAGAAGGGAAAGGCTACCCACCCCAGTATTCTGCTGGAGAGTTCCATGGACTGTACAGTCCCTAGGGTCACAAAGAGTTGGACACGACTGAGTGACTTTCATTTTCCAGTATTATAGCCAGGAGAATTTCATGGACAGAGGAGCCTGGCAGGCTGCAGTCTATGGGGTCGCAAAAGAGTTGGACATGACTGAACAACTGAGTACAGACACAATTCTTGCATCAGCTGTATAATCATTTCCTCACTGCTACTGTCCACTCCAACAAACACTCTGAGACCCGCTCCCGGTCCTACCTCATTCACCGTCGTGTTTTGAGAGCCTTAGGAAGAATCAGGCACATACTAGGTGCTCAGTCTATCTCCCTCCACCCTTGCCTGGACAGCCACACCTGTGTTTATATTTGGCCACTCTGGATATCTTATTCCAGTTCCTGCTCTGTGTGGGATGTGCGCACGAAGGTCTTCCACAATTTTGCTCATTGTTTTGGACAATGAAGGTTATTTATTCTAAGTCAGAGGGTCTCCTAAAGGTGAGTGTGCATCAGAAGCACTTGAAAAGCTTGTTAAAACAGACTATTGGGCCCCAACCCCAGAATTTCTGACTTAGATGTCTGGGTGGAACCTGAGAATCTGCATTCCTAACAAGTTCCCAGGTGATGACAGTGCTGCGGGGGAGGGACCACCCTTTGCGGACCACCTGCCCGAAGCCCTTGGCACCCCTCCATTAGCAGAGGAGCCCATCTCTTTCTGAGTCTTCTTCACATACTTTTGCTTCTCTGCCAATCTTCCCAACACTCACACACCCCAGAGTGTAGCTCATCTGCCTTCAACACCAGCAAACTCGGCCTCAACTACAGCCTGAATCTTTTCAGCAGCAAGTTACTCTCTCCCACAGTCTTATGTCCAGATCATGTTTCGCTTCTCGGCTCAGGATCAAACTTTCACTAACTATTAAAAAAGAAAAAAACTACACTGTATATAGAGGGATCTTCTTTTACACAATGGCAGCATGAAAAAAAGGATAATAGACACTCCAAGCTTTAATTTTCTCATTTGTAAAAATGAGGACAACACTAGTTTTCCATAAGGTCAAACAGGCAAATAAATGTGACAACAGAAAACAAAGCTCAGGACATTTTAAGTTATCGAGTGATTTCTACACTAGGCAAATGATCACATGTGTGCCAGCTACATATTGCAGAATAAAGGGAAACCTTTAAAATTGTACAGGACCATTTTTTCAGGGGATATCTTTTATTTCTCTAACATACATCTTTCCTTACCACTCCACCTCTCAGAAAAGGGAAAATAAATGTGATATCTCCTGTTTAAAGTCAGGTGAAATGACACTACCCTTATGGCAGAAAGTGAAGAGGAACTAAAGAGCCACTTGATGAAAGTGAAAGAGGAGAGAGAAAAAGCTTAAAACTCAACATTCAGAAAACTAAGATCATGGCATCTTGTCCCATCACTTCACAACAAATAGATGAGGAAACAATGGAAACAGTGAGAGACTTTATTTTCTTGGGCTCCAAAATCAGTGCAGATGGTGACTGCAGCCATGAAATTAAAAGACACTTGCTCCTTGGAAGAAAAGCTATGACCAACCTAGAGAGCATGTTAAAAAGCAGAGACATTACTTTACCAAGAAATGTCTGTCTAGTCAAAGCTATGGTTTTTCCAGTAGTCACGTACGGATGTGAGAGTTGGACTATAAAGAAAGCTGAGTGCCGAAGAATTGATGCTTTTGAACTGTGGTGTTGGAGAAGGCTCTTGAGAGTCCCTTGGACTGCAAAGAGATCCAACCAGTCCATCCTAAGGGAAATCAGCCCTGATTATTCATTGGAAGGGCTGATGCTGAAGCTGAAGCTCCAATATTTTGGCCACCTGATGCAAAGAACTGACTCATTGGAAAAGATCCTGATGCTGGGAAAGATTGAGGGCAGGAGGAGAAGGGGATGACAGAGGATGAGATGGTTGGATGGCATCATCAACTCGATGGACATGAGTTTGAGCAAGTTCTGGGAGTTGGTGATGGACAGGGAAGTCTGGCATGCTGTAGTCCACAGGGTCGCAAAGAGTCAGACATGACTGAGCAACTGATCTGAACTAAACTGAAATGGTATTATTACTTCTCCATCAAACACAATAAGAAAAACCACCTCAAAATTAAAATCTGCTTCTTTCCCCAAATTAGAAGGGGCCAAGTTTTTAGCACTTACTGTATGTTATTGTGTGTATGTGTGTGTTCTCAGTCATGTCTGACTCTTTGTGACCCCATGGACTATAGCCCACTGGGTTCCTCTGTCCATGGGATTTTCCAGGCAGGAATACTGGAATGGATTGCCATTTCCTCCTCCAGAGAATCTTCCTGACTCAGGGATCAAACCTGCATCTCTTGCATTGGCAGGCAGATTCTTTACCACTAGCACCACCTGGGAAGCCCAATATATAACATATTATATTGTTATTTCACCATTTACACCAAAACTAGAAAAAATACTGAAGACATCAGTCATGAATGCTAATGAAATCTCATGATCAGAGAAGGTATACATATTGTAGGTAACATCCCACAATGAACAGGTCTAGAAAATAATTTCTCTATCAAAATGCATTCTTGCTTCCTTCATGCATGGCATACAGGTGACAGAGAGTAAACAATTATCATGGGGGGAAGCAATAATTTTTTAAGCAATTAATGTTTAACAACTCCAGAAGGCAGCAATTAAAAATTGTTACCATCTGGTGACGACTGCATGATACGCATGGCTCAAAAATTCTCCTGGCTGAGTGTACGAAATAAATTACAAAACCTATCAAAAGCAACCATGTGGTCAGAGATGACTAAGAATGCAGAAAATCACAAAAGAAGAAGGGAAAGGGTGCCCTTTCTAAATACTATGTAAGAATATAAGCAAATTTCTTGAAGGCAAGAGTTGGCTTTGTGAAACTACACCCACTATATGACAAGATGGTACTAATAACCACCATACTGGGTACTGTGTGTTGCTGTCCCCAGCTTTCTCTCAGTAAAAGTGGACTGCTGCTGCTGCCAAGTCGTTTCACTCATGTCCGACTCTGTGCGACCCCTTAGACGGCAGCCCACCAGGCTCCGCCGTCCCTGGGATTCTCCAGGCAAGAACACTGGAGTGGGTTGCCATTTCCTTCTCCAATGCATGAAAGTGAAAAGCGAAAGTGAAGTCGCTCAGTTGTGTCCAACTCTTAGCGATCCCATGGACTGCAGCCCACCAGGCTCCTCTGCCCATGGGATTTTCCAAGCAAGAGTACTGGAGTGTGTTGCCATTGCCTTCTCCGAAAAGTGGACTACTCTAACTAAAAACCTATAAGACGAACTCTGCAGGTGACTTACGGAACAGACTGGTTCATTTCAACTCTCCCTTTAATAAAGTGGTTTAATTAAAAAAAAACAAAACATGTTTTATTGTATGAACATCAGATACAATGCAACAAAAACTGGGAAGAAATACAAGTTTAGAAAACCTAATTAAACCTAGTAAATTTAGAAACAATATTAATGCTTGGGCTCAATACCAAAGATAAGGCTCAATATGAGCAAAAGAGAAAAATAGGATATGAACGTACATCTAATAAAACCAGGAGTGATATCAGAAACATATTTAAACATTGGTAGGACATATGCCTCAACCAGTTAGAGATAATGCTGAGCATTGCAGGATCCTGGAGACTCACTACTTTTCCAGATATTGACTTTTTATTTGCTGAGCTATTAGGAGGTCCAGGAAGGTCCCAAAGAAAGGGTCAGGTTATAGGGATTAGGAAGAGGCAGTAGGTTAGGGTAAAATCTATGTATTAACTAGTACCAAAGTACCAGTAGAGCTGTTTTGCTGGTACATATTGGCCAATTACCACCTTCAAGTCTGATATTAAAAGAGCTTGGTAGCACTCTCCAACATAAAGGATTGACTGATTCATTCATGCGTTATTATAAGAAAGTCAGGCATTTAGAAAAAGGCGATTAAGCATCTATCATATTTATAACTTAAATAGGGATTTTTGATCTTCCTTGAGCAATAGTTAGAAATCTTTTCTCATCATTAATGAGAATCAAGGCAAACATGCAGAAATACATTGTATCAGCAACCTAGGAAATAGGACTTTATAAGTTTCAAACTGCAAGCCTCAACATGTTTAAGGAGTTTGATGATTTACTGATCACTTACTATAAGCTGAACATTTTACAATACACGAATTCCATTGTTCCTTAACAACATCTGGTGAGGCTAGTATTATTACTATCATTTTACAGAAATGAGGCTCAGTATTTTGCCCAAGGCTACTTGGTTAGTAAGCAGACCCAACTAATCTCAAAGCCTGGGCAGGATTATAACCATCGCACTTCAAGTCCTCCTTAGCTGGCCCTGGCTGACTGAAAGGGCAGTCACATTTGCTAGACTTCACTGCTGATAACATCTGAGATGATGCTCCTCAGTATGGTCTATAAACAAGACAAGAACAAATATTTTTTCTTGCTGCTGAATAAAACACTATCACACTCAAAAGAAACATATACAAAGTGTGACCGAAGGTCTGATTTAAGTTTCTAACTGCCAAAGTGTGAAAGAAACCTAGTGGTGGTTCTTCATGAACCTTATTAAACTGATCACCGATGGACTACCATTCATGCTCCGCTGGGCCATTTACAGATAACCCCAGAGAATGAATGACCACAAGCACAAAAGAGATTTGACTACATGATACGAGAAAAAGGAAATGTAAGTTGACCCAATATAATGGTATCATAATTTTTAAAATGGTGTCAATTGAAAATTCATTTCTTTAAACTCTTGCTAATCTAGGACAGACATTGAAAATAAATACAAAATATCCCCTTGGCTTTTCTAAATTTTCTGAAGAGTAGAATATAGAGCTACTTGTTTTCTGAAAAGAATATATGTATTTGGTATCTGAAGCAGGAATCAATGGAAAACTTTAAGATAAATGGCATAGCATCCATCTCCCAAAAGCATCTGTTCAACAGTTCAATAACTGTAATGTGATTCATTTGTTGTACACAACAAAACCGTCTTTGCAGAAAGGTCGTCTAACTCATAAGGGAGGAACAGAGAGATGGCTGAGTTATGTCAATGCTGGAATTGCACAAACTGGGAGCCTGCTGTCCAGATGGGCCGGCCACAAGGCAACACAGCAGCCCCTGTGCTCTGACCTCTCCTGTCCCCGAGAGGCAATGGATAGAACCAGAGATCTGGCATCTCAGGACAGAACAAGATACTCATAAGTCTCTCGCATTTTCTGGAAAGAGATATAAAGATCCCTTACCAGGAAATTCCAATTGGCATTAATCTGAGTCACCATGCCAGAGAGGAACACGCCCAGGAAGAGAAGAGAACAGACGAAAGCTGTCACAGACACGAACATGACCCATCCTTGCAACAGAGGTAGAGGAACATTGGAGGAGGCGACGAGTATCCACACGAGTCCTCCGAACACCTGCAGGGGAAAAGAAACACAGTGACAGATCTGGGCACAGAACCGGACCTGCCTGCATCAGGCTTCCTTGCTGCCTTAGCTCCTCCCCAGGCCCCTGCATGTGTTCCTGAAACCCCACCAGTGACTTGTCTCCATCATTACTAAAGATGCCTTCTCTCAGCTGCAAGCCAGAGCTTCTGCTTGGGGGCCTGATCTGACTCCACATCTATTTCTGAACCTGCCTTTCTGTTGGACTCTTGTCCTCAGCCTATGACCAGGCTCAGCATGCTTTCACCATCTAAAAGTATTTTCCTTTAAAAGAATTTGAAAAAGAATAAATATATGTTTGTGTATTATATAACTGCATCACTTCGCTATACACTAAAACTAACACAACATTGTTAATCAACTATGCCCCCCCCAAAAAAAAAAGTTTAAGTATTTCCCTTTGACCTTGGTGCCTCTCTATTTTCCTCTCTAAGGATTTCTCTTTTCAGTTCACCCTTTTTACACATTTATCTCTACACCTCCTCTCCTTATTACCATCTACTGGCTTCTGCTCTCACCACTTCTCAGAGAGACTGTTAGCAAAGATCAGCCATAAATTTCTAACCTGTCACTTTTCATGGCCATGCTTCAGTCCTTATCATGACCTATTCGCACAGGTGAGATTATTGCCTATACATGGTGACTCAGATGGTAAAGAGCCTGCCTACAGTGAAGGAGACCTGGGTTTGATCCCTGAGTTGGGAAGAGCCCCTGGAGGAGGGATCAGCTACCCACTCCAATATTCCTGCCTGGAGAATTCCATGAACAGAGGAGCCTGGCGGGCTACAGTCAGTCCATGGGGACATGACTGAGCGACTAAATGCTAACTAACTGAATAGCTGTAGCTACAGTACATGATTGGAGAAGGAAATGGCAACCCACTCCAGTATTCTTACCTGGAGAATCCCATGGACAGAGGAGCCTGGCAGCCTACAGTCCACGGGGTCAAAAGAGTTGGACACGACTTAGCAACTAAACAACCACCACTGTACATGATAGAAAACAATAAAATTTTTCATCACTTATTGATGCTCTTCTATGTGTTGGACATGAGAATAAGAACTTTAGATATTTATACACCTAATATTCAGTAAATACCTACTGTCTGGCACTGTGCCGGGTGCAAGGCATAAAATGGTAAACGATGGTCTCAGCCATCACAGAGTTCACAGTGTCTTATACGAAAGAGGAAATTAAGCAAGTCTCTCAAATGCTGCTTCACATGTGGCACAACTGGGCAAACGCTGGGCGCTAAACCCAGATGTGAGAAGTCAGAAAACACTGCCTAGAAGCAACAACTCAAAGGACAGTGCCAGGGAGAAGGGCAGAGGGCAGAGGAGGTTGTTTCAGGGCAGGAGGTAAATC
This sequence comes from Cervus canadensis, assembly GCF_019320065.1. Lineage (NCBI taxonomy): Eukaryota > Metazoa > Chordata > Mammalia > Artiodactyla > Cervidae > Cervus > Cervus canadensis. Next base: position 42,851,619 of record NC_057397.1, read on the forward strand.
TTGAGATGATTTGGGGCAGGGGGGCTGAGAAAAAGCCTGGCAGAGCTGAAGGGCAGAACTCAGGGTGATGGAGCAGCAGGCTGGCACATGACAGCAAAAGAACAGATAAGGAAAATACCCAGATTTATGGCTGGGGCAAGTAGCAGTGAGTGAGAAAACACAGGAGGAGAAGGAGGAGGAGTGAGCGGGTGAAGACAGTTTTATGAATCTGACAACAACAGTCTCCTCCATGCTACCACCAAAGAGATAAAGGCTAGGGACTTTCCTGGTGTCCAGTGGTTAAAACTCCTCCCTGGTGGGGAACTAAGATCCCACATGTCACACGGCCACAAAAAGAGAGAGAGTGAGATAAAGGCTACACATACTTTACAGGGTATTCCAGGCCCTTTATGTGCTAACCTGTCTTTTTCATATTTGTCTCTTGCCACTAAGCCCCTCACATCTTCGGTTCAGTTCAGTTCAGTCGCTCAGTCATGTCCGACTCTTTGCGATCCCATGAGTCGCAGCACGCCAGGCCTCCCTGTCCATCACCAACTCCTGGAGTTTACTCAAACTCAAGTCCATCGAGTCGGTGATGCCATCCAGCCATCTCATCCTCTGTCGTCCCCTTCTCCTCCTGCCCCCAATCCCTCCCAGCATCAGGGTCTTTTCCAATGAATCAACTCTTCGCATGTTACCTTATAGCAAAAGAAATGAACAGTCCAGAGACAAAGCTCTTCCATATTTGAGTGACCTGACTTATGTTGGCCCAGAATATTGTTCCTTCCCTATGTGTACTTGAGAAACGCCCATGCATAGCTCACCCTGGATAGCACATCAACCAGAAGGTCTTTCCTGAGTGCCATCCCACATTCAGGCCATCTTCCAGCCCTCTGGGCGAACTCCCTATTGTGGATTTGTTACATGGATGAGAAACACTGTATTAATAATTAATGCCCCTGGCTTTCAGTCCAACTGTACTACTAGACCTTCTTGGCAGCAGGCTGTCTTTTATGTCTCTGTATCTAATATCGTTTATTTATCTACATGTTAATTCTTTCCTAACTCTCAGTCAGGCACTGTGCCAAATTTGGCAATGAAAAACTTAAGTTATAGATGTATCCTAGAGACACGAACAGGCAAGTGGGAATCAATCCCCAGCCCCACACACAATACAACAATATAAGTGACGTCACAGAAGCAGGTTATGTCTGGCATATGGAAGGCTCTTAGATATTTGCTTCATGAACAAGCAAGCTCTTGTTTCCCATGGGAGAACAACTGGAGCACCAAATACTAAAAAAAAAAAGCCATAATCATGTGCATCTTGCTAGATAATATCCAACTTGCTCATTAGAAATTATAAATACAAGCATTAAGTTTCTTAAAAAAAAAAAAAAAGAGGCCCACACAATGCATTAGTACTTTGAAAACCATTTTGGAAAGTCTAAGTTATCACTTGAACGATAATAATGAAAGAGCCAGTCTAATAAATAGATAATAATGTTGTTATATCTCAAGTGCTAATTCCAAAACAAACATGAACAATCAACCTGGAAAGTTTTATGAAGTAAATCTAAGTCATGAATATTAATACATATTTTTAAAAAATGTAACCATAACCTTAGTAACTATGAAAGAAACAGTGTTCCTGGTAAAAGATTCTCTGCTCTTTCTTACTGTTTAATACATATTTGAAGGCGATAAGATCTTGCATTTTTTCTTTTTTCTCAGCCTCTTTTTCTTGGTACATTGTTTTTACTACCCCCTACAAATAGGCAAGATTATTTTAAATACTGTTTATGAAATATACATCACTACTAAATATCTATTAATTCAAGAATCATTTCTTGAGACTCCAGGTGCCAAAATAAAGAATAATAAAGAACAACGTGCCACTGTCCATTGGGGACAGGCAGACTCAGAAGGATAAGCATCATTATTCAATACAGAGGTTATGATCACGTGACACTTCTAAAGACGACGCTATATGATCTCTTGGAATTAAGCATAACATGTCATAAGCCTGGACTGGACCTCAAAGTGGCCAGTCTCAAATCTGCTGCCAAGCACTGGAGAAGGACACTGAGAAAAGAGGTGAAGAAAAAAAAAAAGGCACGGTTCTGTCTCCAGGAGCTCTAAATAAGGGAGAAATAGACACCATCAAGTCTGATTCAGGAGCAGATTGTGGTGAGTGCTATAAAAAGAGCTCAACGCTGTGCGCTCCGGGAGATGGGGAGAGGGGAGAAGCAGCAGAAGGGGAGGAATCCAGAAGGCAGGCCGGGGAGGCAGGCTCTGAAGCGGGCTTGCAAGGCAGATGAGGGCTGTGACTGGGGATGCTAAGGTGACACAGTAGAGATGAACTGTTCTTGTCAGACTCGACACTACTGTCCTTCCCATACCTCAAAGGCTAGGAAAGGGAACTAAGTGTGTATACGAGAAGAGAACAGACTTGCGCTCCTATCTGTGATGTGGGTATGGCTGGAAAGAGGGGAGAGGAGGCAGGAAGGTGTATGAATGCCTTCCCCCCCGCCCCCACAAATGCTTTTTGCACATGTGTGCATGCACACACACCCCCACACTCTACATCCTTAGATCAGAGATTCTGTGAAACCCAGATTTAAGTCTTGCTCACCGCAGTAGGTAGAGGATGGGCCAAAGAAGAAAGTTTAAGCCCACTCTGGAGATCCACCTTGCTCACTGCAAGACTGTCACATTGGTGAACAGGTCCTCAGGGCCTCGACACAGTATTTCTCCTTACTCCACGATACACTACCTCTTCTTTTGCCAAAAGCTACTCTTCTCCTGAACATCCAAATATGGCTCCAACTTTAAAAAAAAACAAAAACTGAGCCTTCACTAACATGACCAATGTTGAGTATATTCTCTTCACCTGATTCTAGGTATTCCTTAGTTCAGAGTATTTACCAGCCACGTTAATTATCAGCATCCTTGTTCAGTAGAGGTTACTCTGGAGGGAGCTTTGTTTTTAGAAGTGAAAAGCAGAACACAAAAGTGGTTAAAATGTGAGGGAGAACAGTTGGTAACATTTTGCAGCAACTGGAGCGTGCACACGGCCTGAAGAAGTGGGGAATGCCGGTTCACCGGTGGTGTGTGTGTCTTGGATCTGAGTTCACTTCTGACCTCTTGTCTATTATGGCCTTCCACCACTCTCTGGTGTCCTAAAAAGACCGATAATTACACACAAGACTCCCTAAGGCACCACCTTTTGAAATTTCTTCCAGGAATAAAGTCAGGGCTCATGACTTTGAATCTCAGCCCTGACAAGAAGACAAGCCGACTTCCAGGTAATGCAAAAGTAAATACCTCTTCAAGCAGGTATCAGTCTTCCCCTCTTACCCCTTGTCTCCTGAGCTCAAATTTAAGTGTACTTGGCACACACCTAAGTGCTCAAATACAACCCGAGTTGCCATGACTAAGTTGCTACCCATTCCTAAACCCACGGTCTCCTTTGTGGCTTAGTCTATGCTCATCACTCAGTTTGGCTCCTGCAGGCCAGAGGGTGTGACCTGGCTGAAGCCTTGCCATAAGAAAACCGTGCAAGTATTCATCCACACATCACACCAAACTGAACCCTCACAGTTGGAGCTAAAACATGTTTTCACTAGAAACTGTGGATGGACAAAAATACGTAACCCCACGGGAAACCATGGTCTTGAGTAACCAGTAATTCTGGCTGCATGGATTACAGACTTCTCAACTTGGCTTCTATTTGGATGGTCTTCCTATGTCCCCAAAGGATTCCTTTTGCAAACACCCTTTTTCTTTTCAAATGTCACTTATTTCCTAATAGCGTGCTTTTAAACATGCCCTCCGACAACTTAGCTAATAATTTCCAAATCACTTTGACACCTTCATCTTAGTATACTCTTATTATTCACTAAATAAACAGGCCAATTCCTATGCTGACCTATTTTCAGTCAATATTTGGAATGAGACCAGGGAAAGGTAAGTGAAGCTAAAGGTATGAAGGGCTGATCAGACTGCCACTCCTGAGAAACACTTCAATATTGCGAACTTTCTGTATGTAATGCATAACCCTCTGTTTCCAATTTTCCTACTATTTACATATTGGACATTTCATCACTTTATATCAGTGGAATGAAAAAACCAGAATGCCTAGAGGAAAAACACATCTCCCAACCTGGCTTACAGAGTTAGCTTGAGTATGAGGTTAAAGCTGATGAGGCTAAGAGAAATATGAGCTAGTATTTACCTAGCTCTTGTGTTCCAAGCACTGTTCTGAGGGTTTTATTTGCACCAACTTAAGCCTTACAAACACTGAGAGATAAGCACTATTATTATTCCCATTTTATAGATAAACTATTCCAGATAGAGTCATTAATAATTTGCTCTAAATTATACAGTTAATAAATGGTAGACCTGGGATCTGAACTTATAGTCTTAACATTATGCTAGTCCAGCCCCCAAAAGTCTAATGTTTATTCCAGAGCAGTTTTTGTAATTTGGCCACGGATTGACTTGGGGTAAAGGGCCAGAATGATTCTCCAAAATCATATCAAATTGGGTAGGTAAGTGCATATGCATTTTTTCTGCATACAGTCATATACAGTCTTCAATGTCCATCAGAATCACAAAGGGGTTTGAAGGCCTCCCAAAGTTCAGAACACCTTATCTTCCTGATAATCTCTCCTATTTCAATGGATGCTGGCTAATCGGGTTCCTGCACATGAAACAATATGGTTAAAGGACGTTTAACATGTTCAGACTATTTATCTTCTAGTGAATAGATCACCTATAACTCCGTTTTATATACAACATGTGTTTCAAAGAATTTTTTTAAGTGGCATATACTTCAGTCAACAGATACAATAACTGATAGATATATTTACAAGGCAGCCCATAAAACTGCAAAGTCATTCACGATGTGACTGCAGTCCAGTGGGGACAGCATGGGGGAGACTGCTGGCAGCCTCTCCAAGCCCACCCTCTCCCCTGCAGTGCTCCTCTCCCTGCCACCCTCTCTCTGCACTGCAGCCTCTGCCCCTCTTCCCCTGTACACGAAGAGGCCATCACACTGGTCCATGCTTCTGCCCGGCATGCTGCCTTCAGACTTCTTGCTGGATAACAACACTCTGCTACCAAGTCTTAACAGAAAGACTTCCCTGACTGGTTGAAATCAGAGGCTCACACGCATGTTTTGCACACTGGATTGTGAGGTCAGAGTGGGCCACATTGCCTAAACATCTCTGGATGCTCAGAACCCAGGCCAGCACTTTATACTGAGGATGCTCAACTGCATTCTCTTTGAAATGAATGGAAACTCACCAGTGTGTGTAATAGATGGTTCTAGAGGACAATTCTCCAGAAGAGCAGCTTGAGGCGCTGGGAACACACTGCTGTCTGGAGCTTGGCTCATTCCTTGGTACATGGTGGGTGTTCAAAAATAGGCATGAAGACTCGGGAAGCAGGAACATGTCCTTCTCAATTTTTAAGTTATTATTGGCAACACCCACAGCCTCGTACAAGATAGAGTGGCAAGTTATGGGGAAGCTGGCACCTTTTGAAATCTAGCTCATGATCCCTCTTTCAATCTTCTTTCTAATTCTTCAGTTGAGCCCAAGATTTTATTCAGTTTACCTATTCTACTGCAATGGCCATGGAACTAGTGACCAGAGTGGTGCTTGTCTTATGCCTTGCCCCATCCACCCTGGCTCCTTCCCATCAATCACCATCTGCCTTCTCACCATGCTGATTTCCATTCAAACTGGTCCTGGACTAGCCCTGGTACAGTTTTCAGAGGCAAACATTGTCACGGCATTTTGTTTGTTTTGTTTTTAATCAGGGAAAAAAAGGACAAATTCTGAGAAGCAACACAAAATGACATCTATAGAAAAGACCTAATGCAAATGAGGATTTGCTATTTCAGTTTATTTGAAAGCTTTAAAAATACATTTGACAATGTCATAAAGAATCAGACTTTTTCCTTGTCCATTCTGATCTAAACTTCCATTTTGGTTTCTCAAATAGCTGCTACTAACCCTAAAATGGAAAGCCCATATTATAGGAGAGATGTATGTTCTGGCTCTTTTTTATTCTTATTTATAATCACCCTTGATTTTTAAAATGTTTTTCACATGTTTATAGGTAACAAGTTATCCTCCAGGTTAAAATGTTCATGCAAAAATATCAATGCTTCAGCATCAACAAGGGCTGTACAAGTCATTGCCTCTTATCTTTCTTTTTACCTCCCTTCTTCTGAAAGCTATTATACAAAAGTTAGGAGTGTTGTCTGTGGTGACTGTTCAAGAGCATGGCCCTTTTCACATAAAATAGGACACAGCAAAGTCAAGTAAACTATAAGCTGCTGAAGAAGAGTCATGACATTTTAGAAGCTGGGCAATAATAAGTGCTGGAGAAGGTGTGGAGAAAAAGGAAAACTCCTACCCTGTTGTTGGGAATGTGAATTGGTACATCCACTATGGAGAATAGAATGGAGGTTCCTTTAAAAACTAAAAATAGTGCTCCCAGATAATCTAGCCATACTACTCCTGGACAAAAATCTTGAGAAAACCATATTTTGAAAAGATAAATGCACCTGAATATTCATTGCAGCATTATCAACAATAGCTAAGACATGGAATCTGTGTTGACAGATGAATGGATAAAGAAGATGTGGTATATACACACAACGGACTCAGCCACAAAAAGAATAAGATAATGCCATTTGCAGCAACATGGATGGACGGAGAGATGATCATACTAAGTGAGGTAAGCCAGAAGGAGGAAGACAAGTATCATATGACACTGCTTGTATGTGGAATCTAAAAAATGATAAAAATGAACTTACAAAACAGAAATAGACTCACAGATGTAGAAAACAAACTTATGGTTACCAAACAGGAACGTGTGGAGGGATAAATTAGGAGATTGGGATTAAAATATATACACTACTATACAAAGAGCATCAATAAGGATCCACTGTATAGCACAGGGAACTCTACTCAATATCTTGTATTAACCTATAATGGAAGAGAATGTAAAAAAATATGTACACTTATATATGGAGAAGGACATGGCAACCCACTCCACAGTTCTTGCCTGGGAAATCCCATGGACAGAGCAGCCCGATGGGCTACAGTCCATGGGGTCACAAAGAGTTGGACGTGACTTAGTGAGTAAACAGCAACAATACTTATATATATGTATAACTGAATCACTCTGCTGTTTATATGAAACTAACACAACACTGTAAATCAACTATCTGTATTTCAATAAAAATTTTTTTGTTTCCTCTCCAATATTTTATTATAAAAAAAAATAATTAAACAGAAAAGCAGACTGGATTTTACAGTGAATACCTACAGCACCTAGATTTTTCCATTTAGCTTTTACCATTCTCTTTTTTGATTTTTATTTTTTTTAATTATGAAAGTATGATAACACATTGACAGGAGACTTGGAAAATACAGAACAACATTACATATAGCTCCACTATATATCATGATTATTTTTTAAGTAGATAAATTAAGATTTTTAGTTGGAATTTCAATATCAAACTCTCAAAAATTAATAGCAAGAATATACAGAGAAGTAGAAGAATATAACAGACCTGAAAAGCACTGTGAACGAATTCTACATGAAGAATTATATAATTTTCACACAACAGTATAAATAAAAATGTTTTAAACAAAATGTTTCCTTTCTTCTAGAAAGAAATTGGACAAGACTTTAAGCAGGCATACTTCAAAGCTGCCCTTCCCCACTGCAGTCAGTTTCTCTGAAATATTTTCACACACTCTTCGGTTTGTCCTACAGAGCAATCACACAGCGTTTGTTAAGTACTGCACATGCGTGGTACTGGGTCCACCAGCCTGGCTCCTGTCTCCTGTCATTACACAGTCTTTCCTATTCAGTTGTATCAATGCAGACACACTCCATCCACGGCGCCTACCACCAGGTACAACATTTCTATTGGACACCACAAGACAAATCTCCTCTCCTTAACCTTTTCCTTTGGAGCTCAAGGTCAAGGTTATCAGCAAATTGGTTTAAAGTTTCCCATATTTCAGTTCTTCCTATTTCTTACGGAGCTGCCAATCAGGGCAAATGACTGCTGAAAATAATCTTTGGCAGGGGCTTTTTTTTTTTTCTCTTATGAAGTTTTAAACACTCCTTTCTCATGGATAGAGATTCTCAACTCAGAGGCAAAGGAAAAAATCTTACTTAAGAATTAAAATCCTTTTAACACAGGGAAATATATCCACAGATAGCCCCATCTTCACCACTGTAGACACACAACGTCCCTTTTGCAACCATTATCTATTTTCTGGTCGAGAGAGGAAAACTCTACACAGTCAAACATTTATGTGTGAGTCCATCTACAGTCAAAGCTGTGGGTTGAAAATAACCTGAAATCCTTGCCATAGATTTATCTGCGTGACTGCACATGCCTGCTGCATCGCCCATCCCTCCCCATCATCCTTTCATTAACATTTTGTTTTTCTGGTATAATTCCTCTGTGTTATATATTATACTCAAGTTTGGTCTAGGATCATTTCAGGCCACGTCCAAACTTTACATCATGGTTGACCTTCTAAACATCAAGTCTGTGTCTCTTCTCTGCTTCTTTTCTTTGTCACACTTCTGGTTTGCATTATCCCTCATCCAAACTACTGCAATAAGCCCCTTAGCGATCACCCCTGTCTTCAACCTCTCCACGTTATGACCAACCTTCACTACTCAAAGATTTCTACAACATAAGTCTGATCAAGTTTATCTCTGTCCTTCAGCAGCTCCCCATCATAGACAGAATAAATGTTATGCCTTGGCTGATCATTTCTCAGCAAACCACACCTTGAACTCTACCTGCCCTTTTTCCTCGCCTGCCACCTTCCCATGAGTCATGTAAAAAAACACACGTCGAAAAACATTAATCGTTGCCAGAACCTCTATGCCATGGTCTTTCTTGTCTCTGGGGTTTTCACATATTCTCCTTTCTACCTAGAATTCTCTTTCCCATTTTTTTTTTCCTGTCTATTGAACCTCTACTCATACTTTCAGGTTAAACTCAAATGTCACCGTCCCACTGAAGCTGCCTGATATGACCTTCCCAGTGGCCAGATGCACTCCACCCTGGTTTTCAACAGTGCTTTTCATAAACCAATTTTATCACTTCAAACATAGCATTATAATTCTTTCCTGGCTTTTACTTCACTGTATAGGAATTTCTTTTAAGAGCAGGAGTTATGTTAATTATCCTCTTTTCAGGGCATAAAAGAAGGTGTGATGCATAGCTGGTTCTTAGTCATTTGTGGAATACATGAAAATGATTGTGGCATCCTAAACACTGCAGTTGGAAGCCTGTGAGTAAGAGTCCTAGACTATCTCACATAAAGAGAGATGTTCAGGATTTTCCTGGGGAATGCAGATGGTTTCCTAAACACTGAAACTGTGAAACACACTGAATACGATAATGACCTTTACTCTTTCCCATGTTTAATACATTCATACTTCTGATCTTCTTGTGCATTATTTTAATACAAGACAAGCTCATTAAGGACAAGGACAGGAAACAGCTTGCTCAGCCCAAAAGTTCAGATGCTCCAATGGCGTCTTCCTAAACAGACCTGACTGGGGAGTGCTTTGCCTATAGTTCACTTTCCATGGTTGAGTCTTTACTACCTGAATGGTAGTTATTTGGGGACATATCCTCTCAACTAGGTTATAAGCTCTTTCAGGTGAGGCAGGGTCTAAACATCTTTGTTCCTAGAATGATGTCTTGTGCACAACAGATATTCACTAATTACCTAGTGAATGATTTGGAAAACATTAATTCAGGGACCACAGAATCAAAGCATTAGATTTTGAAAATGATAACTTTTGAAGGCTTCCCATCTTAAACTAAAAAGCTTTGCTTTGCAAAACTAACTTAATATTAAACTCTTCATAGCAAGCACATGTTGGTAAGAACAGCTGAGTGCAAAATGCCAGAGGAGGACAACTTGGGTGTCTAAGAGTTGCACTATCTCCACCTGGGAACCCAGCACTATAAATTACTTTACCTGGTGTTTGGAGGCTGACAATACCTATATCTTCTGAGTTATCTCCCCCAACAACTGCCTTACACTTGAGAGACTGTGAATATGGTACCATAAGGTGAATTGAAATCAAATTATCGGAGCAAAGTTACTGTTTAGTGTGAGACACGAACTCCAAGATCATGGTTTCATCAATGATTGATAGCCCAGCCCGTCTTTGTCAGGTTCAGTTTTCAAGGGTTTAGTTTTGACAGCACTAGGACATAAAGAAATTGCAAGGACAAGTAGGTTTGATAGAAGGTCAAAATTAAGGAGTCTGGGCATATTTAGAAACCTTGGCAGAAGCTCAAATAAGGGGTCGCCAGAAAGGAAATCAGCAGTGTTTAGAACTCCTTCTCACATTAATTTACAGAGAGAAATTTCTGAAGAGGAGCCATGGGAGGCTCAACAATTTCAAGGGATCAGAACATTAGAGGGAAATTAGGAAATCAAGGACCAAAGGTGCTTTAAAAGTGTCTCCTTTGCTCATATCTGTGCACGTCCTCAGTGTGGACTTTCTAGATAGGAAGAGGGGACCAAGGAGGTCTACATCTCAGCTCTCTTAAAGCACATAATCCAATAGCGCTAAGTGGTACATGATGAGGGCCAAGAAGGAGCTATAGTTTGGTTCCAATGTGGTCTCTGCTTTCTCTAAGGTCACCACTTCCACTGAAATATTTTGGTCCTTTTGTTTTTCGTGGATTGGGTTGGGAAAGAGGGATGTTGATATCAAGTGAAAGGTAATGGGGGGCTCAGATTTAAACCTATCAAGATATTTGACCATAACAAGTGAAAATTAAATGGAACTGGCTTTCGGAAGTGATGCCGTTCTATCTAGATAAGGATCCCAGAAGGGCTTGTGGGATAAGAAGCCAGAGGAAATGCAGAGACAAGAGGAAAGAGACTGGATATTTCTGTAAGCCTGGGACTTCTCCTGGAATGGAGCGAGGCAAAAGTTCTAGCAGGGTGAGAGGCTTCTTGTCAACAAAGCCCCATAAAGGTCTCCCTTGGTGGTTCTCAGCCAAGACTGCATTAGTACCTCTGGGGAGATTCTGGAAAAACCTCACGGACTTGAGGTGCTCCCCTAGAGAGTCTGATTTAATTAGCCTGGCCTAAGGACTATTTTGAAAATCTGCCTGAGCAATTAAGTATGGCGGGAGTTGAGAACCACTGGGTTAGATAAATAAAGAGGATACTGGGGTGGGAGAGAGGAAATAGAATAAATCATTTTCCACTTTTTTTCCCCTCAGAATGAAGCAGAGTTTCCAGAAAGTGTCACATAAACACAGGTGGTTCTTGAGATGGCGTGTGATTTGACAGCACAGGGATAAGCCTTCTTTGCATATATATACATATATGTATGTCACATATCGTTACATATACATACACCTGCTCTGCTCTGCTCTGCTAAGTCATTTCATTCATGTCCATCCCTTTGTGACCCCATGGACTGTAGCCTGCCAGGTTCCCCTGTTCATAGGATTCTTTGGCAAGACTACTGTAAGGGGTTGCCGCGCCCTCGTCCAGGGCATCCTCCCAACCCAGGGATCGAAGTGCAGAAAGTAAATGCATTTAAGCGCACAATCTGTAAATTCTAGAACAAGTGGATATGGCAAAAACTTCTGACAGAGCTATGCAAACAACTGGAGATTGAAGAACAGCAAACTCAAGTGGCCCAGAACCTGTGAAATCCTTCTTGCCAGCCTTCACTGATCTACACTGTCTCCCTTGGCCTAGCGGTGCAGCCCGCACAAAGCCATCCTCTCCTGGCTCTTCTCACCTGGATGCTGGTCCCTCATCCCACGTATTCAGATACTTCCAAACTGGGCACAGACTTAAATCGGCCTCTTCCAGCCTCGAAGCCACGATCCGATTACTGATGTTATAGCCTGGAACTTAACTTGTCTCCTTTTTCAGATTCAAATCTGAGCTAAAACCTAACTTAGGGTGCCTTAGCACAGTAGGGCGGAAAATCAGTGCTCACCAGGCGTCCCATCCCCGCAAGCACAAAAGTGAAACCGAAGCGACCCAAATCCAGGTTATGCAAACGCAAAGGAGGGGGTGAGGGGTATGAAAGGAAAACTCCAAACCGAGCAAACAAAACCCGCCTGTAGAAAAGGCGCAGACTCGAGAACGTTTCCCTCTGTATTTGCCATTCTCAGGGCATGATGCAACCTCAGGTTGCCCAATTTATATTTGCACATTTTTCCTAGCGAGCTTCAAAACCTCCCAACTCCATAAAACGCGCCGTTTTAAAAGTTCAAGTCTGCAGCCCAAGAAGCCTGCACGACAGGCCGGACGACCCGACGGTCACCTAAGCCCAAGGAACTGGGCCGAGTCTCAAAGACGAGGAAGGGAGAGGCGCAAAGGCAGGAAGCGAGAACTTGACAGTCACGTCTGCTCCTTTCCCCTACCAGCCTCAGGTCACTGGATAAGCTACTGCCAAGGGCAACCGTCTGTGCTTCACCTTTCCCCTGCTCGGCTTCTTGGGTCCTGCTCCTCTCCCCGATCCAAAGGGCGCTCAGAGTGGCAAAACGGGAAAACCAAAACCAAAACAAGTGCCCAGGTCTTTAGCCTTCCTCCTCCTCTTCCTGGCACCTCCCGCCCCCGCTTTCCACATCCTGGCGGCCTCCTGGTCACCCAGTCATCGGCTACACCTTGCACCACCCAATAAAATGGCAGGTAGCAACAGGCGAGGCCTCCAGCCCCGCGCGCCTGCCACCCCGGGCAAGCCTCCCGAGGTCTCCGACGGTACCCCCAAAGCCAAATAGCCCGTCTCCTCTTCAAGTCCCCAATCCTCGGCCCCGCGGGGCCTCCTGATCGCTCTCCCGGGACCATTTCTGTCGCCAGCGGAGGAGCAGGTGGCCGCGTAACAGGTGCCAGGCGAGAGGGTCCGGGCGGTGGCGCCGCCGCCCAGATGCGGGCTGCGCTGGGCACCGGGAGGACCCCGGTAGGAGCACCGGAGAAGGCCACGTCGGGGGACGGGAGCCGGCGTACCGCGCAGACGGAGACAGCGCCCGGGGGGTCAGGATGCGGCCGCCCGTCCTCGCCACCCAGGGCGCGACCCTCGCCCAGGCTGCCCCACTTACAATCTCCAGGCACACGAAGGCGCCCGAGTAGGTCCGCAGGATGTCGGGGCCGGCGGGCAGGGTGACCCGCGGCGCTGGGAAGGACATGGCGGGATTCGGGGGCGGCGGAACTGGCGCTCCGCCGGCCGACATGCTGCCGCTGCTGCGTCTCCGTGCGCCGCCGCCTCCCTCCGCCCGCCTCCGCCTCCCGGGCTCCCGCCGCCGCCGCCGCCGCCGCCGCTCGGGCCCGCCGGGTCCTGGCGCGCCGCTCGGGAGGGAGGGGGCGTGGCCGCGCCGTCCCCGGCCAGTTCGGGCCCCGCCCCGTCACGTGGGCCCAGGTGAGCGCGCCTCCGCCACTGCGCCCGCGCGGGTCACGTGCGCAGGTGCGGCGGCCACCCGGCCCAATTCTTCCTGCGCCCGCTCTCCCGGTCCCCTGTGCCACCCGGCGGCCAGCGCTCTTGGCTCCACCTCCCTACTCCCCTTGTCTCCCTCCCCGTAGTTTCCACCTGTTCTCTTTCACCTCTCCTCCCCTCAACTCTCACCGCTTCCCTGTCCCACTTTCCTCGCTTTAACTACAAGTCAGGTCTTGGAGCTGTGACTCAAGGTAAAATCCAGGTCATCAGTCACACCGAAAAGGGGGAGTGGATCAGTTTTAAATGGGACTCTTGTGGGATTTTAAAAACACCACTAGGACGTTGTCGCCTGGTGGAGTCAGATGGGTCAGCGCCAGCATCTGTTGGCAGCGGATGTCGGGCAGGGAACCCGCTGCTTTGCATGCCAGTGGTGTGCTCACCTGTGGAATGGGATTGAGGTGATCTGCTCCATATGGATGTCTGAATTACATGATGCAACAGGAAAATGGTAAACCCCAAGTAAGCACTCTTTAAATGGTAACTGGTAGGATGATGGCTATTTTTCTGATTTTTACATATGCACACATCACACAGTTTTGTACACATGGAGTTGCATAAGTTGTATTTTCCACATAAAGCTTTACTTATTGGTTTCACCTGACTGAAATTTATGAATTGCTGTTTTTTTTTTTAAAAAAACTATTCATTTATTTATTTGGCTGCACCAGGTCCCAGTTGGGGCACCCGGAATCTTTCCTGCATCATGCAGGAACTTTCCTTGTTTTGCAGGAGCTCAGTAGTTGCCCCAGGAGGTCTTATTTGCTGCAGAGTCGTGTGGGTTCCTAGTTCCTCCGCCAGGGATCAAACCTAGGCCCCCTGTGTTACAAGGTGGCTTCTTAAACCCTGGACCACCAGAGAAGACCCTCCTGTTCTCTTTTAAACACTTAGAAGGATTTTTTTTTTTTTAAGATTCTATGTATGGTTTGGATTCCATGCCCCAATTTATCCCCATTTTATATTTGGTTTTAATGTCAATATTTTATAAGTAAAATAAATGGAAGGAGATAAATTTTCTCAAAGATCAGCTGAAGATAAGCAAAGCTACACACAGCAACATACAAACACATGTAGAGCAAGCTGAAAAAGTATTAGGCAAGATCATCAGACACTAATTGAATACTAATCTTGTCTGTCAGGTTTAGCCTTTGAGGAACCCTGTTTAGTTGTATGCATTGGTCATCAGATTTTAGTCATTCTATCTCTTTATTATATTAAGCGAAACTCATAGGTGTGGTGGCAGCATCAGAGTAGAAACCATAAAACAGGGTGTGAGTGAAACCTTTTGTGTAGATCTTTTATCGTCCCCACCTCTTCATGTCATCACTTCCTGATACTTAATGTGTGGCATTTATCTAATAGGAAATTTCATTGGTTTGATCAATGAACCTGCTTTGAGTTTTCTACCTGCTTTGAGTTTTCAGGCTCAGACTGTCAGGGAATGATCTTTCATGATTGTTTTATTCTATTTTCTGTCAAATAGCTCTCAGTAAACACTTCAAGTATGTCCAAAAGGAAGACCTCTTCAAATTATTCATCATGAGGATGGGCAGCTATAGTGATGGACCCCCAAAATTTCAATGAATAAGCATAAAATTGGAAAAGACTCTGATGTTGGGAAAGATTGAGGGCAGGAGGAGAAGGCATCATTGACTTAATGGACATGAGTTTAAGCAAACTCCAGGAGATGATGAAGAACAGGGAAACTTGGAGTGCTGTAGCCCATGGCATCTCAAAGAGTCGGACACAAATGAGTGACTGAACAACAACAAAGCGTAAAATAACTTTGAAGTTTCCAATATGCTCAGTGACTTAGAAGAGTCTTAATCGTGCTTGTTTAAAATTACCACCAAGGGGAAAACTTCATTGTGTCCCTTCTAGCACCCTCCTTGCTGTTTGTTCCATGCATCCCCTACCATCCTGGACTATACCTGCTTTCTTCCTGCTTCCACAATGACAAGCGGAATAAAAAATATATCATTGAGACCTCTTCTATTATTGTGACATATTATTTGTTAAAAAATGGATTCCTCCCTAGAATGGTTTTCTTCTCTCATGACCACTACCATGATCTGTTTATTCTTGATGACACCAGTTTCCTTCTAATGAAGGCAGCAGCTCTGGAATCAAAGAAAAGCACTCATCTCACCCCTGCCCCTCATCGCTCTCTTCCTGCATACATTTGACTGTGAGCTCTTTACAACTTCACTTTTCTATTTTTCCACATCCTGTTTCCCTGGTTTACTGATCCTCAACATGACATTTACCTTGCTCACAGACTTCTCTTAGACTCCATGTTTTGGAACGTTATCCTTCATATTCATGACATTTTCAACAATTTTTTGCCTACAACTTCTTGCTATCTTCAATGAGCTGAACAACACCTGAATCACACCTGGACCACCTTCTTGCTTGGAATTTCACTACTCTGTCTGCTGGAATGTTGACGTCTTCTATCCATCTAAGTCTTGTTTCTCAGTCCATTGGCCGCCAGCCTTTCACTCCCTCATAATTCTCTAATTTCTGGCTCCTCTATCCATCTCGTGCTTGTGGGAAGGTATTTTAGAGATGTTTGTGTTTGTCTCACATGTTGCCTCCAATTTTGTACTTTACTATAAATTTATCCACACTGCCACATATTCTGCTGTGTGAGTTCAACCCATCAGCTGCATCTGCTCTCAGATTCTACTCTTAAGACTTTTGTTTCCATTATTAATTCATGTTATCTAGTCAGGGATTCCGAGGTGTCAATTTCTTCCACTGCCCCTCCCCCACTTCTCTCACTTTTTTCCCCATAGCTTCTTTCACTGTCTCCATCTCTGTGCTTGGCACAAGTAGATAATATGTTCAAAGTATGAAAACAAATTTAAGCCATTGAAACCTTCCCTACTTTCTCCTGCTTTACAAGGAGTTTTAGGATCTCTAACCAGTAATACTTGTTTCACAGAAAACAGGACCATCCATCTATCCAGTTATCCAAGACAAACAGCAGGGTTTGTTTCCCTTGGTAGTCACATATTTAACCAGTTACAAGGTCTGGCAGTTCTAGCCTCTTATTCTCCAGAATATATCCACTTCTCTTCATGCTCATGTTTTCACCCTATCTTGGGACGCTGTCCCTTCTCTAATAGTCATCTTTCCCTCTCTTGCATTTTCTACACTGCTCTCAGAATCATATCTAAACACGAAATTGATTGCAGTCACACCTCTATTTAAAACTCCTTCAGGATTCTCTACTGTCTCAGGGTCCATTTGAAATACCCCAGAATGCATTCAAGTTTTTTCTGGGATGTAGCTTCTGACGCATTCTCTGTCCTCCACCAGTTTTATTAATCCACCTACAGTTCCAGAAATTCTCTCGCCAACAGATCTTTACACATTCTCGTCCTTCTAGAGGAACAGCCTTTCTTCTTGCCACTCCTCTACCCCATAACTATTTTCAGGATAGTTCCTTTGGGCCCTGCCAATTCATTATGGCAGCATTTCTCTGGCTATTGAAGATTATGCAGGATCGCCTCCCATCTGTGTTTCCCTAACCTGTTATGCTTACTGCACTTAAAACTCTTGCTTCACTAAATGAATATTGCTTGTCTCATATTCCTTAGCTAATGTTATGAAACACAATACAAAATTGAAAAGTTCATTGGAAGCACCAAGAGAGGAGGCACCCATCTCTCACTTCTATCAAGAATAAGAAAGCTCAGGAATGAGGATTTGGAAAGAGTGTTTTGGGGGAGTCGTGCTGGAAGCCACACTGCACTCTGTCCCTCCTCCATCGCTTCTCCCACCACGCAGGAAGTAGGTGAGCTTTATTCGCATTACATAATAGGGGCTCAAGTAATATCAGCTGACCAAGTGAACTCTGCATCTACGTTTCTCTGCTTTATAACCGTTACTCTCCCCCTATTTTCCTGTTTCATAAGGAGCATTTCTATCTCTATCTCAGCTTTTCATTATTTCCCCTTTGTAGTTCATTTAGGGAATTAATCAATTAATTTTCTCTTCTTTCTCTTCAGTTTTCAGTTTCTACTTTACACTTTCACTTTACACTTACACTTTCCCCATCTATGAAGATATCCACGTTTCCCACATCATCAAAACAACAACACTTGACTTCTGCCCCTGAAAGAATAACCAGAACTGGATTTACCTTCCTGGCTGAAACAGCTAAATACCAAGCAAAATATGTGAAACACAGGTTTTCAGACATTGTATGTCAAGTCATGCAGAATAGTGAGCCCGTAGAGATGGGAAAGAAATGACAGGAGCCCTGTAATTTTTTCGGCTTATAGACTTTCCGGCAAAGGGGAAGAAAGACCCTGGTGAAGCACAGGTGTCTCTATTATCTCTATGAGTTGAGGTGGTAAATCTGAGAATTTGAAGGGAGGGAGGTGCAGAGAGAACTAGAGTTCACAGAGCACAGAGGAAAGAGTTGCATACAGAAAATGCTTAGAAGATCAGCAAAGGGTCCCCTTAAATCTCCAGACAAATATTTATCAGCAAATAAAAGTAACTTATCTGAGTTGAAGGAAGAAGCATTCCAAAGGAGCAAAGGATTAATCTCAGGAATTCACACAGGGACAGGAATAGTTCATGTGTCCACAATCCGGAGTGTAAAGTTGCCTAATTAATGGCTCAGTGGTACAGAATCTGCCTGCCAATGCAGGAGATACAGGTTCTATCCCTGGGTCAGGAAGATCCCCTGGAGAAGGAAATGCAACCCACTCCGTTATTCTTTCCTGGAGAATCCCATGGACAGAAGAGCTGGCAGGCTACAGTCAGTGGGGTTGTAAAGAGTTGGACATGACTTCATGACTGAGCATGCATGGATAGAGTATTCTGATAAGCATTGCCTTAGTACTGGGGCAAAGTCAACCTTAGATAGCAGGTTGCTCTGCTCTTCCCTTACAAAGATTTTTTAAAAGCCTCAAAATGCTCAAACCATTTTCAATTAACTCAGCTGAATCACAGGCCAAGCAAAAATATTGAGGAATACAAAATTGGGTACTGGTACCCAATAAGATAAGGTTCACAATGTCTGGCATCCAATTAAAAACTACCAGGCATGCAAAGAAGCAAAAAATTTGAATCATGATGAGGATAGCAATCAACCGCAGTCAACAGACCAAGAAATGATATAGATGACTGTATTATAGAAAAAACATTGGCAGTTATTATAAAGGTATTCCATATTTTTAAAAATATAGAGTGAGAATGACCATGTCATGTAAAAAGGACCCAAGCTGAACCTCTGGACATTGTATCAATGTCTGAGATAAAAACAAACAAACAAAAAAATATTCTGCAGAGGATTAGCACTAGGTTAGACACAGAGGAAAATACCAGTTAAAATGAAGACAGAAAATAAAATGGAAACATATAGAACAAAAAGACTAAAAAAGCGAACAACATAGTAAAGTGGTGGGATATTTGCAAATGGTTTACTATACCTGTGATTACAGTTTCAGAAAGAGGAGAAAGAAAAAAATTTGTAGAAACAATAGCTGAAATTTTCCCACATTTTAGCTAAACTATATCCACATATATATATAATTCATTCAATGAACCTCGGAAATTAAAAACATGAAAAAATCCACAAGAAAAACACATCTTAATCAAATTTCTTACAAACAATAATAAAATTTTCAAAGTAACCAGTATAAAAGATACATACAGAGAAACACATACAGAGAAACAAAGAATGCAACAAACTTCTCATTGGAAACAATGCAAGTAAGGAGTAGAACAGCACTTATAAGTACTAGGAGAAAAAAAGAGGAAAAATGAAAAACTGTCAACCTAAAATTCTATTTGCAGGAAAATGCCTTTCAATAATATAATAAGCACATCATAATAAAAGCAATCAGAAGACAACCTGGGGGCTATATTAATATCATACTAAATAGGCTTGCAGATTACACCACCCTTATGGCAGAAAGTGAAGAGGAACTAAAAAGGCTCTTGATGAAAGTGAAAGAGGAGAGTGAAAAAGTTGCCTTGAAGCTCAACATTCAGAAAACTAAGATCATGGCATCTGGTCCCATCACTTCATGGCAAATAGATGGGGAAACAGTGGCTGGCTTTATTTTTCTGGGCTCCAAAATCACTGCAGATGGTGACTGCAGCCATGAAATTAAAAGATGCTTACTCCTTGGAAGGAAAGTTATGACCAACCTAGACAGCATATTAAAAAGCAGAGACATTACTTTGCCAACAAAGGTCCATCTGGTCAAGGCTATGGTTTTTCCAGTGGTCATGTATGGATGTGAGAGTTGGACTGTGAAGAAAGCTGAGCACTGAAGAACTGATGCTTTTGAACTGTGGTGTTGGAGAAGACTCTTGAGAGTCCCTTGGACTGCAAGGAGATCCAACCAGTCCATCCTAAAGGAGCTCAGTCCTGGGTGTTCATTGGAAGGACTGATGTTGAAGCTGAAACTCCAATACTTTGGCCACCTGATGCGAAGAGTTGACTCATTGGAAGAGACCCTGATGCTGAGCGGGATTGGGGGCAGGAGGAGAAGGGGACGACAGAGGATGAGATGGCTGGATGGCATCACCGACTTGATGGACGTGAGTTTGAGTAAACTCCAGGAGTTGGTGATGGACAGGGAGGCCTGGCGTGCTGCGATTCATGGGGTCGCAAAGAGTCAGACATGACTGAGCGACTGAACTGAACTGAACTGAAATAGGTTTAAATGCCAAAATCTTTTACCAGAACTGAAGAGTGTTATTTAATAATGATAGAAGAGTCAATTTATTATGAGGACTTAAAAACTCCTAGTATTTGTGCACTTTATAACAGAGTTTTGAAAATAAGTGATGCAAAAATAATAGAATACAAGGAGAAATAGAGAACTCCACAATTAGAATCAGCTATCTCATTACTCCCCTCTCAATAACAGAAGGATACATTAAATTCTTGGAGAAGGAAATGGCAATCCACTCCAGTATTCTTGCCCGGAGAATCCCATAGAGGAGCCTCATGGGCTACAGTCCATGGGGTTGCAAAGAGTCTGACACAACTGAGACTAACACACATATTAAATTCTAGGTAAACCACAAATTTCTCATAACTCTGATTATTCTAACCTCTGTGCCTTTGTTCATACTTCCAATTGTCCAGCCCCTTGAATAATCCCTCCTACAACCTTTGAATCTATATTTCAAGGTTCTTCCTGAAAGTCACATCTTTCACAATGCCTTCAGTTCTTTTCTTGATCTAAATCATAAGGCTATTAAAAGCAAAAATGTCTTTTCAGGGATCTAAATTGTACACAGCAGAAAATGATCCTAGCTGACTTAAACAGAAATGTAATTTACTACATTACACATGAAAAGACATGAGGTAGTTTATAGATTTGGCAGGACATTTGGGAAGCCAAGCTCAGAAACTGGGTGGGAATAACAGTGGATGGTTTCCCTGGTGGCTCAGATGGTAAATAATCCTCCTGCAATGCAGGAGCCCTGGGTCTGATCCCTGGGTTGGGAAGATCCCCTGGAGGAGGGCATGTCTAGGGAGAATCCCATGGACTGAGGAGATGGTCAGGCTATGGTCCACAGGGTCACAAAGACTTGAGCACACCTAAAGTGACTTAGCATGCATGCACATGGCCCAAATTAAGCTACAGAACTAATCTAATGAGAGGGCACTACTTGCAACTCCACCAATCACTGGACTCCATGACTTGGCACTGCTTACACTGGCAGAACTGGATCAAGGATTTGACATCAGCCCCACTGTGTTGATGCCTCTGTGATCCCTCAAAACTGAATGTCAGCCACTCTCACCACTTTGGAATAAACCTTAAAAAAATTTATTTATTTATTTATTTATTGGCTGTGCGGATTCTTTGTTGCTGCACAGGAACTCTCTCTAGTTGCAGAGAGCAGGAACTACTCTCTTGTTGAGGTGCATGGGCTTCTTGTTGAGGTGGCTTCCCTTGTTGTGAAGCCCAGGCATGAGGGCTTCCGTAGTTGCAGTTTCTGGACTCTAAAGCACAGGCTCAGTAGTTGTGGCCCACGGATCTAGTTGCTCCGCAGCATGTGGAATCTTCCAAGACCAGGGATGGAACTGGTGTCCCTTGCATTGCAAGGTGAATTCTTAGCCACTGGACCACTAGGGAAGTCCTGGAATAAATCTTCTTTTGTTTATTCTTCTTTGATGTATTAGCTTCTCATCTGAACCTGGAAGGTGTATCTAATTTGCTAAACCTAACACATTCATCTGCACTGTAGATGAAAGAAAATCTGAGAACATGAGTGTCTTCTTTCAGCCCTCCACCATGGAAGGAAGCTTTCTTTCTCCCTATAAATTGTACTTTGGGAATCTGACCAAATAAGGAATTGGTCCCTCCACAACACAGCCAAAAAGACCTTGATAATATGTAAGATAGTGACAAAGAGTCTTCTAATGAGAGAAGTTGGGGAAAGTTAAGTGGCTTAATCATAAACCCGAATGATGAATAAAAGCTGGCTTGACTGAAGGGTAGAGAAGGAAAATTTTATAAACAAAGGGAAGAGCATGTATAAGGACCTTCATTCCAGAAGGAGCTTGCTGTGTTCAGAAATGGAGTGAAATCTGTGGACTTTGAGATGAAGCCAGGGAGTTAGGTAAAGGTTTGGTTTCTTTCTAGAGCCTTCTACCTCATGCTTAAGCCTATGAACTTTATCCTAATGACCCGATAAGCACAGTGCAAGGTTAGGGTGTGGGACTAAACTTATAAAACACAAGCTTTAAAAAGATAACTCAGGTAAAGAAAAAGTTGACACTCAAGTGTTGAAACCATCCAACAATGAATGAGAGAGCAGTGGGGTGAGGGAGTAAAATTAGAAACTTCCGAGCAAAAAGACTTGCTTGTCTTGAACAAATCAATTAACTTTCCTGAGGCTTACTCCTCATCCATAAAATGGAGGTTATTTTCCTGTATTTCTCCACCTTCTAGGTTACTATGAGGTAAGATGAAATAGAAGATAAGATTTCAAACTGTAGAATAGTCACAAATATGATGTTCCGATAAATATTTAATGAGTGTTCAATTATTTTGCTAAGCATGGTGGAAGGTGTACAAATTTATTAAACTTAGAAGAAAACATTTTAATTTTACATTTTACAGAATGTGTCTTATTATCATTAGTACCCGGTCTCTATATTTTTAACTACACTTCTATAGGGAGGCCATATTATTCTGCAGATTGGCTAGTATACGTGGATCATTTATTGTAGTACCTATCACAAAGTAAGTACCTGATAAGTACTAAACATCATTTAGTAATAATTCATACATCATAGAAATTATTCCTGAAAAGGATGCATGTGTGTGTATTTATTAATATATATATATATATATATATGGGCTTCCCTCATGGCTCAGATGGTAAAGAATCTTCTTTCAATGCAGGAGTCCCAGGTTTGATCCCTGAGTTGGGAAGATTCCCTGCAGAAGGGAATGACTATCCACTCCAGTAAAGAGTCAGAGACACTACTGAGTGACTAACACTAACACTTAAAACACACACACACACACACACACACACACATATTTGATATTGGTTCTTCATTTTGATAATTATTTAAAATTATCCAATAGAAAATGACTTTACAATCCACAGAGAAAAGCATTGGTATTTATAAAGACAGAAAAGAGTAATGTTGCCAATATTTTCCAAAAAAAAAAAAATTTTGGATAGCCAATTTTGCATTAAGCACCTCATCACACAGGAAAGGGAATGGAATCTTTCCCCAGGTAATTTGTACCTTCAATGTTCTTCAAATCTTAGACATATTCAGATCTGATTTTACTAAAAAATTGTCCAATGATAGATATCACCTGTTAAGCTAATTTTACTCCAGTTATCACATATATGAAGGCATAGCCCTTTGAAAGCTCATAGTAGAAATCAGTAGCTTGTGGTTTCTAAGGAGACAAACATATCTACAAAAATACATTTTCTGAAGTGAGAAAAAAATTGACAGAAAAGTTAGATAACACGACAAATATTTGGCATGTGTTGTACTTACCTACCCAGGACTCATGACAGACGTCAATGATAAATCAGCCCTCTTTCCCTTGGAACAGTTGGTACTCTGGGAAAAAAATGAAGCTTTTATTCTTGTTTTAGGTGTTGATAAAAGGGTATTAATTTGCTCATAATCGTTCCGGTAGAAGGATGCGATATATCAGAATGATTAAGAAATAGATAGCTGAAGACCTTTTTTCTTTAAAAAATATCCTTGAATTTCCATCTAACAGTGACTAATTGATATGTTGATGAACTCATCTTTTACATTCCTAGAATCTCTCACATTCCAGGCTTATGTCAATGAGTTGTTGTTGTTTGGTCATTGAGTTTTGTCCGACTCTTTGCGACCTCAAGGATTGCAACACGCCAGGCTTCCCTGTCCTTCACCATCTCCTGGAGTTTGCTCAAACTCAAGTCCATTGAGTTGGTGATGCCATCCAACCATCTCATCCTCTGTTGTCCCCTTCTTCTCCTGCCTTCAATCTTTTCCAGCATCAGGGTCTTTTCTAATGAGTCAGTTCTTAAATGAGAAATAAGGATAAATGAGTCCAAGAACAGTCCCCTGCAGACTAGCCTCCCAGAAAAGGATCTGGCTGTCTGCAAACTGTCTGGTAGCTGGCCATGGCTCAGTTCTCAGGGTGAGCAATCCTAGACAAAAGTAAGGCTTGGACTTCAACCTTTGGTTGAAGGACTGATGCTTTTCCAGGCGTAAACCTTGATGTTGAAAGTCCTACTGCTAGGTTGGTATATCACCTAACTGGAACTGTAAGGTCTGAACTCCAGCACCAAGGCAGAGGCTGTTTCCCACATCTTGTGAACATTAAATGGGTAGGATACAGTTGAAGTTCAGTTTCTGCCACACTACATCATGGAATCATACCAGGAAAGAATAGTACTTAAAAGTTAAAAATGTGGAAAAGCCAGTGCTATCCATGAAGCTTACAAGCTCATGGTTTAGGGTCATCAAAGTCATGTATCTGGACTTGTTAAATGAATAAACAACTGAGAACCTATATATTTGCTACTAATTCTATATCTAATAGTTTTTCCTAGTGAATACTTTCTAGTTCACCTGTTTGTGGGGTACATGTGAGTAGAGAGGTGTGTATGTACACATGTGTGTGTGTAACATTCACTCTAGTGTTAAAAATGTTAAGTATTCCTCTATGTAAATTTTTTAATCTGGCTTCTTTCCTTTTTAATATGAGATCAAACATTGAAGGTTTAAAAACTAAGAATATAGAAAGAAGAGAGAATTTCAGAAAAAACAGGGTTTTGTTTGAAGTGAGGTAGGGTAAATGCAGAGACCAGTGTTCTGGCTTTAAACGCATCTCCCTGTCCATGCCTAGGATCTGCCTTGTAAAACTTTCTAATCTACTTACTTCAGTCCATTTCTGTAGTTTCACCAGCTTCTTGCTTTGTTTGCTTTTCTAAGTTCTCATCTCAATAGCTCCTAGCCAAGATCTCAATTTCTCTCTACCTAGTTTCTATAGAGTGACAACCTGCTTAGATCACATCTGGTTTCTTCTGCAGACTCACTGGTTACCACTTTGCTCTGCTCCACACAGCAGCTCAAGTGCCACTCTCCAAAAGCGGGCTTTTTTCAACATGTCTCCATTTCCATCCTGAGCAGAGGGGAGCTTCGATTTATAGTGCATGCCGATTTCCATGGTTAATTCCATTTCCACCATGGTTAATTTCAAACTACCAATATGAAATCACTGAAAGTGGAGTTATAAAGTGATGTATAGCAGTAGGTAGTATATTCATTGTACATATCTAATAGGTGGAGATAACCCCAAGAGCTTAGATAACAAAGACTGCCAAATAATTAGGTGTTATTGAGTATTTGTTATCTGTATTTTGAGTATAATTTATCTACTTGTACGCTTATACAAGTTAAATTTTAATGATGGCTGTGTATAACAAGCAGCTTGCGAGTTTCTTAAAAATTTGAGTCAGCTCTGATGAGCACGTATGGGCTGGCCCCAGCACACCCTTGCTTCCAGAACAATACTGCTTCTATCCCACCATTCAGAAAGAGGCAAGAGAAGCAGGTGGTTTCAGGACAGGAAATGCCCAGAATGAAACATAATGGATTATCCCCCACACTTAAATTTTCTTGAAGGTCTGTCTGATAACACTACCCATACTCACATGCACACTATTATATACTCATAGGAATCAAGAGGCAGAAGCAGTCATATTTTTGTAGCCCTGGATTGAAACTCTCATTTCTACTCTCCTCTAGCTGCTTTAAGTAAGTACACCCCGTCCACTGAACCATCAGTGGTGCTGAAAATGTGCTTTATACTTTATTCTTAAGTCCTACCACAAATTGGAGTTGTAAGGGCTTGGTTGATCTTTTCATTCTATGAATGGACATTAGTGCTGATATCCTGAATGAGGACTTCCCCGGTGGCTCAGCGGTAAAGAATCCATCTGTAATGCAGGAGATGCGGGTTCGATCCCTGGGTCAGGATTATCCCGTGGAGGAGGGGCTGGTAACCCACTCCAGTATTCTTGCCTGGAGAATCCCATGGACAGAGCCTGGCAGGCTATAGTCGCAAGAGTCAGACACAACTGAAGCGACTAAGCATGCGCTCAGGCACACGTGTACATCCTGAATGAAACTGTTTAGCATTTCACATTTTTCTACAAATGTGTATGAAAGTGTATTCTCTCCAAATTCATATTAAAATATATTAAAATGGTTTTTCTACAACTTTCTTTATTTCCAGGTACTTTCTTCTCTGTTCAGCTAAGCATTGCCTTAAAGAAATCTGGAATACTACATTAAAAGAGCCTAGGAGACTTCCCTGGTGATAGAGTAGTTAAGACTTAGAGCTTCCGTTGCAGGGGGCATGGCTTCAATTCCTGGTTGGGGAACTAAGATCCCACATGCTGCACAGAGCAGCCAAAAGAGAGGGAAAAAAAAAAAAAAAGAACCTAGGAGTGCTATAATGTTAACTTTAAACTATAGCCATAAACACGTATATTTACCCTCCTTGTATAAACGTTCCCTGCAGCCTTTATGTGTATTGTCTTTATCAATCTTCAGGGTTTTCTAAACTAGTTTACAGTCAGTATAATCATTAGAAAGCGGACTTTTTTTTAATTAAACATATTTCATTACAATAATTAGTCTGCTGTGTACTCATTAAGTAGAATTATCTATCATTTTGTTCTAAACACTGAATTTGTTTCACAGCCTTAAACTGTCTCAGGGATCCTCCCACACCAAGAACTTATTAACCTCAATTCCAAGGCATCCTCATTTGAACATTAATGAGCTCAGTCTTTTTTTCTTTTTTCCTTGGAATCACCACTAGTCACTAGTATTACCCTAAAAGCAGTTTCACTCACTCCTTTTTGTTTAAATGACAGCATAGCTCTACAGTTTTGTAGAAACTGATTTTTCAACTGTTGTTACTAATGGATGTCAAAATACCAAATGTATACAGCTGAGAAAATGTACACGTGTATATATGTTTTCAATTGCACACAAGTGACATTTTGATACCCACCAGTAAAAAGAGTTGAAAAATCAGTTTCTATGAAGTTTTGGAGCTAAAGACTCTATATAAACTGAGTAGTATCTAGTATCTGAGTATCTAGTAACTAGTATGTAGCTATTTACATAGTTTGCATGCATGTGAAATATAAATTTGAAGTTCACAATTTATGCTATATAAGTTATATAGTCTATATTTAAATGTATATATGATGTATACTAGATGTTCATAATGGGCTTCCCTAGTGGCTCAGACGGTAAAGGATCTACCTGTAATGCGGGAGACCTGGGCTCGATCCCTGGTTTGGAAAGATCCCTGGAGGAGAGCATGGCAACCCACTCCAGTATTCTTGCCTAGAGAATTCCATGGACAGAGGAGCCTGGCTGGCCCTAGTCCATGGAATTGCAAAGAGCTGGACACAGCTGAGTGACTAACACACTTTCACTTTTCACTTCTTAGGAGTGTGACTTTGAGCAAGTACCTTTACCTCTTTGTGTCACAGTTTCCATTCCTGTTGAAAAGGAATAGCATCTTCCTCCTGATGTCAGAATGAGTGTTAGTGTTTAATCAGGGAGTAGAACCCAATGAGTGCTGAAAAAAGGCTGCATTGCAGGAACTCAACCTTATACACTGTGGGAAGAATCTGGGGAGTAAAGGTCAGGAAAAAGTTTTTAACCAGCTTCTTAGGCCTGGCTGAATGAGCAGGGGATTTCTAGAAGCTAGGCACCTCCAACTGTGTAGAAGTCTATAGAGGTTGTTGGCTCTTGTGGCTGCTGCCTCTGTGAGTTCTCAGGAGAGACCCTGGAAGTAGGCATATATATTAAGAATTATAAAGTGCAGAATGCCCAGTTAAATTTGAATTTCAGATAAACAACAAATAATTTGGGGGGTATAAACATGTCCCAAATACTGCATGGGACATACTTAAACACCTTTTAAAAATTGCTGCTTATATGAAATCCAAATTCAGCTCAATGTCTCCGTATCTTTATTTGCTGAATCTGGTAACCTTAGGCTGAGGTCACTTTTGGTCAGCAGAGGCAGCAGTTGGGATGGAGAGTGGGACATGGAAGGGGGGGAATCGAGAATAAACTGGAAACTACCAGCACCTTTGCCCCTGCCTCTCATCACCTCTAACCAATGATGACAAAGCACAGTGGCTGCTGCTTCACTTCAGCCTCACCAAATCTCACCCAAATCTTTCCTGTACCCAATCTTGACCTGGAACTATGCAAGGGAGGGACTCCAGGAAATCAAGTTCCAGCTTAGCTACAATTGACCAAAATTCCACATTGTGGAGTAAATGGATTCTCAGGGCAGCACCTACACATAATACACACAAAGAATACCGAGGCATTCTGATGGGTGCTGCTGTCTCAGCGAGTCTGCCAGATGGCACCTTGGGCTGAGAAGGGGCATGGAATTTGGTGAAGAGCTGTGAATAAGAAGGAAGATGTGGAGCTTACTATCAACCCACGAAAAGTGTCTTTACTGAGACAAAAGACAACTGCCGTATGAGGATAAAAAGGAACTCTTTCCAGGCAGTAGACAGCTTCTCCCAGATGGCCCAGAGCCTAAAGGGCAGGCCAGGGAAAAGTGTGATAACCTTGGGCTCTTGTTGGCCACTGGTGCCTTTGATCCTGTCTTGATGATTGCTGTTGTAATGATTACTGGACACTTTAACCGTGGTTGTGCCTTATAATCCTTTCAGTGCAGACAGAAGTGTTTGAAAATGGGCTGTGAAGAGGATGTGAAGCACTGTTTTACATACATGCTCCTAGACATGGGGATTCCTGGCAACCAGGCAAGAGATAGATGCTACCTGAGTACCTTACTACCCAGGTCCTTGCAGGACCATTTGGCATCTGTTGTCCCTCCTCCTAGTATCAGCAGCCTAATTTTGCTTTTAAGGAGCTGCCTTTCTGTCATCCATATAAAGATTGATTTTCCTTGGCTTGGGAGTGATCATGTGATTCCATGATTGCCCAATCTGATGTGTGTCTCCTGGCATAGAGACCATCACCAGTAACAACAGAAAGCAGGGTTTGATTTTCACCATCAACAAAACTATGACTAGACCACCATAATTTTCTGCCACCTAGATCCTTTAAAAAAAAATTATTGAAGTATATTTAATTTACAATGTTGTGTTAATTTCTTCACAAAGTGACTCAGTTACACCCTGCCATTTTTGTTCAGTTGCTAAGTCATGTCTGACTCTTTGAGACCCTGGACTACAGCTTGCTAGGTTTCCCTGTTCTTCCCTATCTCCCAGAGTTTGCTCAGACTCACGTCCATTGAGTCGGTGAGGACACTCAACCATCTCTTTCTCTGTTGCCACCTTTTCCTGCCTTCAATCTTTTCCTTCAATCTTTTCCAGCATCAGGGTCTTTTCCAGTGAGTCTATTTTTCTCATCAGGTGGCCAAAGTATTGGAGTTCCAGTTTCAGCATCAGTTCTTCTAATGAATATTCAGGGTTGATTTCCTTTAGGATTGACTGGTTTGATCTCCTTACTGTTCAAGGGACTCTCAAGAGTCTTTTCTAGCACCACAGTTCAAAAGCATCACTTCTTCAGTGCTCAGCCTTCATGGTCCAACTATCACATCCGTATGTGATGACTACTGGAAAAACCATAGCTTTGCCTATACAGACCTTTGTAGGCAAAGTAATGTATCTTCTTTTTCATATTCTTTCCCATTATGCTTTGTCATAGAAAACTGTTCCCTGTGCTATACAGTATGACCTTGTTGTTTATCCATCTTATATATAATAGTTTGCCTCTGCTTATCCCAAACTCCCAGTTCCTTCTCTCCCCTACTGCAACCACAGGTCTGTTCTCTATGAGGCTGCTGTGTTTTGTTTGTCTGTTTAAAATTTTATGTATTTATTTAATTTTTTAAATTGCACTGGGTGTTCGCTGCTCTGCAGCAGTGTGCAGTCTTCTCATTGCAGTTGCTTCTCTTGTTGCAAAGCATGGGCTCTAAGGACGTGGGCTCAGCAGTCGTGGCTCACAGGCTTAGTTACCTCAAGGTGTGTGGGATCTTCCTGAAGCAGGGATTGAACCTGTGTCTCCTGCCTTGGCAGGTGGCTTCTCAACCACTGGACCACCAGGGAAGCCCTGAGGTTGTTTTTGTTTAATAGACATGTTGATTTGTATCTTAGATTCCACTTATAAGTGATATCATGTGATATTTCTCTTTCTCTGTCTGAGTTACCTCTCTTAGAATGATAACCTCTGGGTTCATTCATGGTGCTGCAGAAGTCATTATTTCATTCTTTTTAATGGCCATGTGGAAGCCTGGCGTGCTACAGTCCATGGGGTCACAAAGAGTTTGACACGACTGAGTGACTGAACTGAACTGAATGGCCAAGTAATACCACCAGTACTTTTTTTTTTTTCTTTGCTGCATGACTTGTAGGATCTTAGTTCCTTGACCAGGGATTGAATTCGTGCCCCCTGCAGTGGAAGCATGGACTCCTATCCACTGGACTGTGAGAGAAGTCCTGGAACAGCCCTACTTTTGACTACTTGGCGTGCCTTTTCCCCTTCTGGTGTTAGGTGATTACATTTTCTTTAATGAGCTATATATCTCCAATCTCAGTCCATGCAGCTTGGGTGAGGATAATACCATTCTTACCTCCAATGGTAAAAATGTGGCGGGAGCTTAGCCAATCTTCATATTTCATTCATAATTCAAATCAGCCCTTTGAGGTTCAGTCTTGTGATTCCTGTTGGAATGTATGGGAAAGAGAAAAGCTGCTCTCACTGGATTATTACCTCTAACGATCCTGTGAACCTGGGTGCTCCTGGGACCATCTTATGGAACTAGAAAGTGTGAAAGCAACGTCAAACAAAGAAGTAAATGGTCTCTAATGAGGAGAGAGAGAATGCATCGTAATTTGAGCTTTTGGGTCCAGTTTTCAGTTAAAAGGGTCAATTCATTTCCTCCTCTTCGAGTAGGTTTGGGTTGTACACATATTTAACACAAGGCAAAGCCAAGCCTGGTGCCTAAGTGATTTGACTCATAAAGATACAGTGAACCACTTTTAGAATTAGACAGTTTATTACTTACACGGAGAACAATCAGAAGAGTAAGCCAAAAGTCTTTGTAAGAGTAAGCTACTCAGGTCTTTGTCCCACACAGCAAAAAAAAAAGTAAAATGTTACTGTCTCAGTCGTGTCTGACTCTTTTTAACCCAATGGACTACAGCCCACCAGGCTCCTCTGTCTATGGGATTCTCCAGGCAAGAATACTGGAGTGGATTGCCATTTCCTTCTCCAGGGGATCTTCCTGACCCAGAGATCGAATTCAAGTCTCCTGTATTGCAGGCAGATTCTTTACCATCTGAGACACCAGGGAAGCCTCACGCATGAAAAAGGATGACATCAAAACAAAAGGAGCCAGATGAACGAAACCCAAGTTGTGACATACACTGTTGCTGAAGAGCCCATTCTAGCAGGCAACTATTGAGTTTTCTATGCTGCATCTCAGTTCTGAGGAGACTGTAGCAAAAGTCTTACACTTCATCTGAAGCCCAGGAGACAAGGATGGAGATAGGAAGGCAGGCGATCCATGGCCTCATAGCTGTTTCTTACAGACCTTTCATCCCCTGGTGAACCTGGGGAAGCACAAGTTCTTCTACCAAGACTCAGATAAGCCGTGACTTGAGCCTTTGCCTCTGTGGATGCATGCTAGGTGTCCAGGGCACCAGGATGAACTGTTCCCTCAAATGTCCATCTTCTGTTGTGGACATTTGTCCTTGTTTTTGTCAACAGTACAGGAATCTCCTTCCTAAAGTTCAGGACTTCTTCCCTCCTTGAAAAAGAGCCCATCTCCCATTATGGAGGTTAACAATGTTAGATGTTTTCTAAAGACCTTTGCAGTTGGGATTAAGCAAGTTACATACCATCTATCCACCTATCACATGTTCTCATTTCTAACTTTGACAAAGAACAAGTGTCAAAATGAAGCTGAGACCCCACAGAATCTATCCTGATGAGAGTCACCATTTCTATAGCATAAATATTGAACTTGCAGTGGCTGGAGTGGAAGCTTTCATCATGGGAAGCAAAGGGCAGTGACCCAGACCAATAGAGGCAGGAGAAGTGTCTTCATCACATATTTAGAATGATTTTCACTGTCATTTTGGGTGCATCACTTGCCACCTTTATCTTTGGACTCCTGGAGATTTAGTGAGCTACTCAGTATCCTTTAAGAAAACCATTTTATGTTTAAAATAAAGTATTTTTTTCTCGATGGCATATAGGATCTTTAAATGATACATCCTCTAACACAAAATTTCTACAACTAACCTACCACCTACCACTGTCCATTGATATTACTCAGGCAGCCCATCCGTCCATCCATCCAACATTAAGCCATCTTAACATGCATCTTGGTTATCAAATACCTCAATATCTAAAGAAATGCAATTCTAATGATGGCATCTCAGGTTTCATGATTGAAAATGTGTATGATTAAAAATGATGCACATTCACTTAGAGGCAGTATGGAGCATATATTATGGAACACATATTAGAGCAGAAAAAAAAATTATGCGTAATCCTATCAGGCAATACTTTTATTTTTTCTTTCCAATCACTTTTTTTCCCCATACCAATCAAGGAAATTTAATGTTTCCTTTGAATTACATGCCACATAGAGGCTACAGCAATTTTTTTAACACTCATAATTGAGTTTGTATTTCTTAACAAGAACAGCTACTTTGACTTATTCTCCAGCATTTTTCTACGCTGTTTGAAATTTTGCAAAGTTCTTTTGTTTATTCTAGTCACTTTTTGATGCTTATTTTCACAGTACTGATAATAGCATCTCAAGAGCTTCTTTTTTCTTTTATAAAATATAACCATTTCTCATAGTATTTAGACAACTCATTGGAGGTTACTTTGCCTATTGTGGCTTTGTAGGCTGTTTTCAGTATTGCATTATTGTAAATACCTCATGTTTTGGATATCTTTGTTCATAAAATATTTTTATGCTTCAGGTGAATTTCTTAGTATGTTTTCTTAAAAGTGATATGATTAAGCAAAAGGATATGACACTGTCTTGATACATTAATCAGATTTCTTTCCTAACAGTTATGTACTCTCACCAATCTTGGTTGAGAATGCCAGTTTCATTGTATGCTAACTGGTATTATATGATGCCATTTTTAAAAATTGCTAACTTGATAGTCAAAATAGTATTTTAAATAGATGAATGGCATAACTGATGAAAGGGTAAGAAGAGATGATTTCTAAAATAAGGACAAAAAGTCCAAAAAGCAGATGAAAAATATTCACCCTTATTACTAAGTAGCAAAACTTAAAGTTGTGCTGATTTTTAAACTACTTGGAGATCGAGGTTTTTAGAAACAGTTACATTTCAGGCTGTATCTGCTTATGAGGATGTTTGATACAGCTTTTAAGTGATTATTTAAGCTAAAGAAGGTATGTATTTAGGGCTACACCTATTTGTATCAGATGTATTCAGCCCAGGCATAACTGCTCTTAACTTTTTCTTCTTCCAGTGACCTTGGGAGGTAGTGATGGATTTGCCCCTTACTTGCAGACAGCATGCCTGATATAAGTGGGACAGGATTTTTACAGCCAGAGATTTATTCTTCCAGGTCACATTTATCTTTTCTGGAAGATGATGTCTCATCCCAACACCCTTGTCAGTAATGCTAGCCCAGCATTGTTGTTGCTGCTGTTTGTTATTGCAAAATGGCTTCCTCTTCTCTTCTTTGCATCGTGGGTGGCATTACTTGATTTTCTTGTCGATGTGTATTTTATTGGCTGCTTGTTTCTTAATGTGTGTACATTTCCCCTTCACACTGTATATTTAAAAATGCCACTGGTAGGCATATCGAACTTCTGACCTTGTCAAGCTTCATATTTTGTATGAAGCTAAAGAAGGGATGTACTGGATGAAGTCTGTTGATCTCTTTAAAGCTGGGGTCACACATTATCTTATCCTGAGTTGTAACTGGTCCATAGACATGTTTGCCATGAAATATGTAAACAAAAGCAAATCACCAACATTTAAAAAGTGTGAGATTGTATTTACAAGTTCAGATTTCAGCTTCCCCTTCAAAAGTATTCTGATGATCTGGGAACAACGAGTCCACATTTTTTAAAATTGTTTAGACTGTTGCCTGCACATAATAGCTGCTTAAGACACATTGGGTGTCATTATTAACTGCCTGGTCCTATAGACAGTTGAGTCTGCAGCCTTGTTTTAGAATCTCTAAATCTGGCTTGAGCATCCCTCACTGATGCAGTACCTCCAAAACAGAATGAAGATTTCCTTGTGGGAATTTTCACTTTCTTCTCAGTAGAACCTCATTGAGAAAGGTGGTCTTCCCTGTCACCCATAGACAGACAGACATACACACATTACCACCACCACCACACCAGTTGTCAAGATGGATAGTACTACAATGCTGGAGAGAGTTAGGGATCTCTGAGCAATGTCTTTTCATCTAGACAGCCCAACTGCTGCCCTTAGATTAAAGGAAATCTAAAGGCAGAGCATTTATTTTTATTCTTCCTTCCCTTAGAGTGGTGGTCTCCTATGGAAGGATAATCCCTTTTATTTCTCTAGATTCCACCTCTTACACCTTCCTCAGTCAATTTTTTTGACCACAACCGCTTTTTTGTATTTTCCCCTCCGATTATTTCATTTCCTTTAGCTCAGGCTCCTCTGAGTTATATTGTGGGTTGTTTTTTTTTTTTCCTCTTTACAGCTAGACTTTTTAAGAGAGAGATCTACTCATTGTTTACACATTCCTTATTTTGGCTCTCTCCCAACTCAGATTGAAGTTGTTCAAGCCAAGGTCACTAGTTACCTCTTATGTGTGAAATCTAATGCTGTTTTCGTTTCCTTTTTTTTTTTCAGATTGTATTTATTTTTGTGTTTATTTTTTATTGTGCTGGGTCTTCTTTGCTGTATGGGCTTTTGTCTAGTTGCAGCAAATGGGGGTTACTCTCTAGTTGCAGTGTGCAGGCTTCACATTGCAGTGGACTTTTTTGTTGCCCAGCACAGACTCTTGGGCACTTGGGCTTCACTAGCTGTGGCTCCCAGACTCTAGAGCACAGACTCAATAGCTGTGGTGTATGGGCTTAGTTGCTCTGCAGCCTGTGGGACCTACAAGGATCAGGGATCGAACCTGTGTTTCCTTCATTGACAGATGGATTCTTTACCACTGAGCCACCAGGGAAGCTCCTCTATTTTTAATATGATACCTGTCTTAAGATATAAATCATATCTCTCACATTTTACCTAAAGTATACCATGGAATGGTTCTTAGTATACTCAAAGAATCCTTCAATCATCACCACAATGACTTTTAGACCATTTTCATTGTCTCAAAAAGAAATTTCATACCTGTAAGCTTCCATTCCCCACTTCCTGCCCAGCCCCAGACAAGCATTAATCTATATTTTCTCATCCCTATATATTTATAATTCTGGACATTGAATGAAAATGGAATCATCAATATGACTTTTGCAACTGGTTTCTTTAATTTAGCATAACATAACCAAGTTTCAAACATGTACTAGTATACAGAATCAGTGTGTATGTGTGTGTGTATGTGTGTGTGTGTGTGTGTGTGCACACACACGTGTGAGTACTCAGTTGTGTCTGGCTCTTTGCAGCCTCATGGACTGTAGTCCGCCAGGCTCCCCTGTCCATGGGATTTTCCAGACAAGAATACTGGACCAGGGGGCCATTTCCTACTCCAAGAGATCTTTTCGACCCAGGGATTGAAACTGCATCTCTTGTGTCTCATTCATTGGCAGACAGATTCTTAACCACTAGTGCCACCTGGGAAGCCCATAGTATCAGTGCTTCATTTGTTTATATAACTGGTTGCTATTCCATTGAATGGAAATATGCCACATATTGTGTATTTATTTAATAGATGATAAGCATTTGAGTTATTTCTACTCAATGAGTCTATTATGAATGAATCTTTAAGAATAATGTTCCTATGAACATTTGTATGCAGATTTTCATGTGGATATATTTTTTAATTCTCTTGGGTTTTGGTGAATTTTTAATTTGTATCTTTCATCTCTAGAAATTCCATTTAGTCCTTTAATGTATTTTCCAGATTTCTTCTTCCACGTTTATGTTTTTACCTTAGGTCCTTGAGCATATGAACATATCTACAGTAGCTATTTTAATACCCTTATCTGTTAATGTCATCACCTTTATCATTTCTATGTTTCAGTTGATAGACACCTGCTTATAGGTTACATATTTCTGCTTCTTGGCATGGCTAATGTTTTCTGGGTGGTGGACATTTTAAGTGCTATATCATTGTCTAGATTTTATTTCATTTTCCTTTTCATGTGGCAGGTAGTTCTTGTAGATGGATTTGATACTTTTCAGGCTTATTGGTAAGTCTTGTTAGAGTGAGTTTAGAGTAGCTTTTACTCTAGTTCAACTTTAATCTTAACAACTCAAATACAACCCTCCTGGAGTCTCTACTGAATGCCATAGTTATTATCATAGTGTGGTTCTTTGAACCAGCAATGTGGGCATCATCTTATTAGTGATGCAAAGCCTTAGTCCCACTCTAGACCTACTGAATCAGAAGCCCTGGGATTGAGGCCCAGTTATCTGTGTTTTAACAGGTGCTGTGGTGCATTCTAATGTCTGAGAACCATTATACCAGAGCAATCCTTCTCAATGCATTTTCTGATTCAGTAGTCTGGATAATGTCTGAGATTCTAAATTTTTGACAGGCTCTTAGATACTGGTGTTGCTGCTGAGCCTTTGACTTTAGTTTGAATAGCAAGAGCCTAGAAACCTTACTTTCAGCCAAGGAGTCCAATTTCATTGTCACAAGAGTGTTTCCTTTTTAAGTATCTACACAATGATAAGCAATCTATTCATGAATTTCTATACTGAGGCTACAAATAGGAGCCTTACTGGATAAGTGAAAGTGAAAGCCACTTGGTCATGTCTGACCCTTTGTGACCCCATTGTCTATACAGTCTGTGGAATTCTCCAGGCCAGAATGTTAAGGGAAGCACACTGATTGAAACTGCCCACCCTGGCCAGGCACCATAGTAACCATTTGCATGAGTTGTTTTACGACAGGAGGTTCTGGTAAGGAACACGGAACTAATAAGCCACCACCAACCGGAAGAGTTCAGGAAAGGTCAAAAGGAGACACCACATGTCCGACCACCTCCCAGAATCCTTCTCTCTGGCAACCATCTTGGCTGAACAAGGCGTGCACCACCAGGAAGGACTCTGAGTAAGAATGGTTGGCTAAAGACAACCCGGAAACTAATCCCATCACCATAAAACCCGAGACTGCAAGCCACGTGACAGAGCAGTTCTCCTAGGTTCTCTTACCCTACTGCTCTCCACCCGGGTGCCCTTTCCCAGTAAAGTCTCTTGCTTTGTCAGCACATGTGTCTCCTCAGACAATTCATTTCTGAGTGTTAGCCAAGAGCTCAGTTTCGGGCCCTGGAAGGGGTCCCCTTTCCTGAAACAAGAGTACTGGAGTGGGTTTCCTTTACCTTCTCCAGGGTATCTTCCCAACCCAGGGATCGAACACAGGTCTCCCGCATTGCAGGCAGATTCTTTACCAGCTGAGCCACAAGGGAAGCCCATTACTGGATATATCCAGTAATATACTGGTAGCATATTGCTGGATATGCTACCTACAAAAATATGTAATTTTAGGTGGAAATAGAGTAGGTATTTCTTTTAATTCCTAAATCCAAATGCAAATAGGATAAAGACATTGAACTGGTAATAAGGATAAAATGTCATTTGCTAAAAATTTTTATATTCTAGATACTGCCTAATTCTTTAAATCCTAACATTAACCTGAAATGGTCAATATCGTTATTTTTACTTTTTTATATTTCCTACTTTAATCTCTCCAATGGAAACTCAGATTAAACTACTCATTTGATGCCATCAAGGGCTGTCAAGTTCAAATCTCAATACTACAGTGTTTTTGCTTGTTGTTTTGCTTTAGTGTTTTAGTTTGAATGCAATATTGAAGTGAAAAAAAAAAGAACCAATGAACTTCCTATGTGTTAAATTATCGTGATTATTACAATAAATCTAAATTAAACATGGATTCCATGTAATGCCATCTGACAGACTGCATGCACTGCTCTGAGTTCATGACAGCCAGTTTTAAACAAGATTTCCATTACCTCAAAAAGTCATATACTGGCACAAGTATTGTATTATTTTCTTTATATTAACCAGCAGAACAATGCCTCTGTTTTAATAAGAAGTAGGAGGCTAATCTTGGCAAATAAAGGAAAGACTTTGAAAGGATTGGCAAAGATTGGAGCTTTGTATACTGTGGTTAAAGCTGTGTCACCTCTGCTTCAGTCAGGGCACCATGGTTGGGAAACTGAAGTGGTTCAGTGAGGGCTCCAGGGAAGGACGATGTGGGTTTGCCCAGGGTGCACTGCGGCACACCCACTCTCTCTCTTTTTCTCTGTCTCTGTCTTGTTTAAACACAGGCAAAACTATTCTGAAACACAGATTTAAACTCTGTTCTCTGCAGCAGTTATTCTGTAGCCTGAATCATGAGATTTCATGGTTAATATCTTGGATCAGAAAACAAATTATTATTAGTTAAAAAGTTATCCATCTTCAAAAAAAATAGTGAACAAGAACCATGCTTTCTAGGTTTGGCCATTACATACTGAATTTTATATCTTGGGTAAATGCCACTGGAAAGACTTTCTCCCTTTATAAAACTAACTGTTTTTGTTTTGTTTTGTTTTGTAACTGAAACTCTTTCTTAAATCTCCAGTATGAATGGCTTGAGGTGAAGAATGTCCTAAACAGATGATCCCCCGAAGTTTTTTTTTGTAGAAATGTGATTCATATTCTCTTCCTCCTTCCCTGTCCCCCCACCCCCACAACCCCCATAAACTTTAGCATGTTCTTACCTGAAGACAAAAGGCAGGCTAAATGGCCATTCAGAGATCTCATAGCCTTGTGATACTGTAACTATCTTCTTGGGCCAAATTTATACATAAACCAGGTTTTACTGTCTGGGTATTCAGCTTGTAAGAAGTAACTGGGTCTAATCATATCCTAAGTCCATAATCAAAACAGAGAGCTTCAGTGTCATATCACAAAGCTATTTACAACTTAATTTAGAAAAGTAAGGCAATTTTTTTTTTTTTTTACATGCTCAATGGTAGGAGCTGGTAGAAACAGAGACGTTTCTAAGGATGTCTCTTGTTAGGGGTGAGATGAAAAGGACTGGCAGGCCTTGGGTTGGAGAGCCCTATAGATGCTTGGCAACCTGGAGGAAACTGAGTTCTGCCTGGGTGGTACTTGGCAGGTGGGGGTTTGAGGGGACAGAGAGGAGGTGAGATGCTGGAACGTGAGTAGCCCAGAGTTGGGCATAACCCAAGGAGGAAACAGGGTATACCCAGGTAAGCAGTCAGGACCTAGGAGGCTAGATACCCGAGGGCAAATTAATATGAGGACTCCAAAGTCTGAGCGGGCAGGTAGTCATAAACTGAGAATGCCACACGGAAGCAAAGTCAGGGAACCAGAAACTTGGCAAGCTGTGTGAGCACTGGCGTCAGTAACTGAAGACCTCAATCACAGGAGTGGAGCCCTGTTTATGATGTAGTTCGAAAGGCACGAGCTGAAAGAATCTGACCTGAAATCCCTCCCCACCACACCCTGTAACCCTGAACTTGTAGCCCAGTGCCCATGTCCCACACTGTGAAAGGAGAAATGAATCACTGTGTAGTCCAATCTCTAATGTGCAGTTTAGGGACTTTACCTGCCTCACAGGGTTGCTAAGAACAAAATGAACGCAGTGAAGGGATCAGGAAATACCTAACATGCCTTGAACAGGTGCTCCGTAAATACCAGTTCCTCTCTCTTCTTTTCAGTGATGATCTTCCATATTTACTTTCACCTGGGGCTGGTGACAAGGGATGAATGATGAGAGCAAGTAAAGGCTAGTGATTCATGCCGCTTGAAAGGGAATGAGAAGCAGGAGAGGCAGACTAATGCTGACACAGGGCTGGGGATTAGTCGGAGGAGGCGGTATATTTAAATTGTTGATAACTTTCAGAAGCAAGTTCTAGTTGGAAAGTCCTGTTAGGACAGGATGATGAAGGGATATTTTCTATTTTGAATTAAAATAACTTCCTGCTTAAAAAAGAATCCTGATCTGTTTCTGCTTGTGGTCACTTGACTTTATCTCGATGGTCAATGAACTTTGTTCTAGGAGGAGATGACAGTCTGGTGGGAACTGTGTATGTATCCATGTGCAGTGATTGGGGTGGAGAGATGGAGGGATCACCTTGAAGATGTTTTTGCAAAGCAAATCTACTGTCTTTACTTACATAGTGTGTTGTTGAGGGTGGTTTTTCAAAGGGCGGAGAGAGTTTGAAGAACATAACTTTCCCACTACAAAAAGTTGCTCTAAAA
This sequence comes from Cervus canadensis, assembly GCF_019320065.1. NCBI lineage: Eukaryota > Metazoa > Chordata > Mammalia > Artiodactyla > Cervidae > Cervus > Cervus canadensis. Next base: position 42,892,130 of record NC_057397.1, read on the forward strand.
TTAAATTCTGATGATGCTATTCCCTTGGTTATAACTCTCAGTGACCCAGCCTCCCCTCCTTCCCACACTGGTGCCCCAAGGATAAACTCCAAACCCCTTAATATGATGGATAAACCTTCATGATCTATCCTTATCATGCTCTGAGGCCTCATCAATCACTTCTCTACCTCCCACTCACTAGCCTAAAGCTGAACTAAACTATTTAAGATTCCAATAGTATCCCATGTTCTCTCTGCATCCTTATAAATGGTATTCACGTTATATGTAATATTTTTCTGCTTCACTCTGTTTATCTTTAAACTCCTGCTTGTGCTCTACATCCTAGCTTGAAAGTCACTTCTTCCAGAAAGCCACCCCGAATCTCCTAAGACTAAACCAACTGTTTTCTTCACCACATGTGTCTATAGTACCCTATGTTTATTCCTATTGCAGTAATAAATAAATCACATTGTTTGGTAATTACCTAAACACTAATTTTTCTCTGCCACAAAGCTGTGGGTGTTTAAGGGACAAGAACTGCCTGGTCAATCCCATATCAGAAGCACCTGAAAGATAGTAGATATTCAGTAAACACTTGTTATGTAAATAAAAGAATGAACTGAACGTCAACAAAAAATTTCCCAACAACAACAAAAATAATCCAAAGCAATTTTAGTGCTAATAAAACACATACTGGAATATCAGTGGCTCTTGAGGAAAACTGATTTAAAGATGTGCAGTGGCACATGAAAAGATGCTCAACATACTAACTGTCATGCTTCATGCATGCTTAGTTGCTCAGTCATGCCCAACTCTTTGTGACTCTGCGGCCTGCCAGGTTCCTCTGTCCATGGAATCTTCCAGGCAAGAATACTGGAGTAAGTTGCCATTTCCTCCTCCAGGGAATTTTCCCAGTCCAGGGATAGAACCCATGTATCCCATGTCTCCTGCATTGGGAGGTATATTCTTTACCACTGAGCCACTAATTATCAGAGAAATGCAAATCATGTGGTCCAACCTAATAGGTTCTTAATAAAGATTGTTGAATTTACACATCTAAGGAAAAGAACTTTTTTTAAGTCTCAGTGGCTGGGCCTGAGCCCAGTTGCCCGCTCTTGCTGTTCCCTAATCAGAAAAGCCAGAAAGATCACATGGGTGAGGGAGTCCCACTGCTAGAAGTCACTTTTCCTGTATTTCCTTGCTCTGTAAATTTAAAAGCTACAACCAATTGTGGAATGTGAGCAAATGCATCAGACAAAGACCAGAAACCTGGATCTCATAAAGTGTTATGCAGGAATTTGCTAAGCAATCCTGGCAACAGCCCTACAAGTAGATGCTAATTGATCCTCACTTTACAGACAAGGAAATTGAGACAAAGAGTTGAAGTAACTTGCCCAGAGTCGTCTTTCTTGTGAGTGGCAGTGCAGGGATTAAAGCTCAGTGTGACTCCAAACCCCACCCTGCACTGCCTTTGAGAAGCACCAGGTGGTGGAGACATTGGTAGCACAGGTAACCTATGAGAGACATGTGTGTGACCTCCTGCCCTTGCTGGGATGGATGTCTCTGAGTCCTGGCATGCTAGGGAGGGATAAGGCCTTAAAAAGGATTATCTAGTACACCTGAGCTTAGTGAGCCCCACTATTGGTGAAAAAGACATAATTCTGCTGATAACTTCCTCCTGCAAAATAGTGAGTTCAAGTTTTCTACGAGCATAGGAGCTAATATTTATTGCCATAAAACTGACATTTTATAAACCTGTAAGTTTAAACAGTTTAGAAAGTTCACAGAAAAGAGGAGGCAAAGAGAATGGGCCTATTTGAAAATGAAATAATTGTATAAAAAACTCCTTGAAGTACTCATCTATTAGGGTGAAACTAAGAAATGTAAATGAGCAAACTCCTGGAGACAGTGAAGAACAAGGAAATCTGGTGTTCTGTAGTCCACAGGGTCACAAAGAGTCAGACCCGACTTAGCAACTGAACAACATCAACAAAAAGAAATGTAAACTATTATTGTGTCAACATCAAGAAATTTTTTAGGATAATTTTACTTGATATGTTTATTTGTCTCCCAGACTTATTAAGGTATAATTGACAAATAAAATTGCACATATTTAAGGTGTATAATGTGGTGATTTGATATATGTATAATTGTGAAATGATTATCACAATCAAATTAATTAACACATCCATCACTTCATAGAGGTACCTTTTTTATTTTCATGGTGAGAACATTTAAGCAAATTTCAAGTGTATAGTACAGTTTTATTAACTCTAGGTACCATGTTATACATTAGATCTCAAGAGCCTATTCATTTTATAGTCAAAATTTTGTACCCTTTGACTAACATCTCTCCACCCCCTACCCTCAGCCCCTGACCACTACAATTCTAGCTTGTTTCTATGCTATTGACTTTTAGAGTCTGCAAATAAGTGATACTGTATAGTAGTATATGTCTTTCTTTGTCTGACTTACAGTAAACAAATTTTCATATTTTCGTATTGCAAACAATTTCCTGAGAGTTATCATTTTGCAAAATCAAACACAGTCTAGCAAAAATATAATCAATGGGTTTTAAATAATAACAATGGTAGATATATCATTGTCTTACTGGCATCTTGAGTGTGCTAATGTAGAACTCAAGTGTTTTGTTATAAAAAGGCTGGTAATCTAGTCTTCTGAGACTAAAAACACAGTGCTGCTTTGTGTCTCACTGCAAACCTTTGAAGATATAAATGTCTAAGACTTTTTTTCTGTTGTGTTTAGTTGACTTTCTAAATATCAAGAGAAAAAGTTTACAAGGCAAATGAATGACGCCAAAGGTAAAGATTCTGCTGTGTTTCATCTCATGGTGTGCTTTACCAAGGAGTAATATCCTTTCTATGATTGAGGAAGCACTGCTGTTCAAACTCTCATTGCAGTGTCCACTTGCAATTTTCTTCTTTATCATTCCAGAAATGAGACAGACAGTGAGGGGCACTCGGGACCCTCATTTACTCTATGTGTAACACCGCAGGTTAAATGGAACTTTTGATTCAATTTTGTCAGATACGGTATTTGTTGAAAGCCAGCTATTTACGCAACAGATTGAGAGCTGCTGCTAACAGCTAGAGCTGTTGATTGATTGCTATTATTCAACCTCTTCTCCTGGAGCCCATCAAAAGTCGAAAGGACTGGCTGTGAACACGTTTACCTGGAGGTTGGGTGAAAAGAACTCAGTCAGAGGTGTGCTTCTATGGACCCAAGTCCCTCCTCAGGAATTCACTCGAATGAATGAGTTTGGTAAATATGTATTGTGTAACTATTCTGTGCCTATCTCAAAACACAAATGCCAAATAATTCATTCAGCGGGCATGCGATGTGTATTTATAGAACTCCTGTCATATGCCAAGCACGTTGAGTATAGGGCATTCAATATATGGCAATAGAATTTGCTTCAAAAGATCCACAAGATAACAAGTGCAACAAAGAGGTGACAGCAAGATGAAGTCAATAGCAGGGACAGATACAGACAGCAGAGCCTTGGTCAATTCAGTGTTCAGCAGGAGTTATTTTCTCAAGCTCAGAGATGCTTCAGTATCTTGGTAGTTTCCCTTGCCCATCTTATAAATGGTTCCTTTCTTCATCTGTTCTCAAAAGTCTCCCTGTGTGCTGCTGACACCCAGATGGTACAGTCCTAAAATTACCAGGGGATGTGGAGTCTTCTGCTGACCTAAAATCAACAGTCCTTGGCTTATGCCTCTGAAGTTTGGAGGTTAATGGACAGCATCGCTAAATGAGGCCATGTGTGAAGGTCTGAAATACCATCCAAGTCTACAGGATTAGAAAAGAGCATCCCAACAGTGTGGTTTTCTCAAAAATAAAAGAATATATTTTGGAAGAGAATGAAGTATGTAAACAGGCTCCACACTTGAAGGGTAATCGGAATTTGACATACCCGATGGCTGAAAACAGAATTTGCAGCAAGGTGCCTCTCTTCAATAGCTCTTTGAAGAGCTGAGCACAGTCAGGCACTAGACATTTAGATATTTCTTCTTCTGATCCCCCTCAGGTGGTTTCTGCCAGATATGCTGTGGGGATGTGGCCCTGACATTCTCCCAAATAGGAATCCAAAAAAAGTGTGGGAAGCTTATCTTCCTTTCCTATTGTTTTCCTTCAGTGGAGAGTTGAAGCTCACTAGAATATAAAGCAGTTTAATTCAAATAGAAAAGTTCAACTTTTGCCAGGAATTTGGCTTAAGTCACTTGAATCCACATGGATATTTACACAAATCCACAAACTATTAAAGCAAAACTGCCAGGCTTTGAATTACCTTAGGCAGGAGCAATTATTTATTTTTTGTTTCATCTTCAGCACACAGTTCAGACCCTCATACAAAAACTCAACAAACGTTTATTTAACGAATGAGCAAATTTAGGACTAAAAGAATAAGAATACAGACAAAGTAAATTAGAATAAATTTCTTTGTATTTCTGAACATTTTTTAAAGTAGACATAGGTGGCTCAGATGGTAAAGAATCTGCCTCCAATGTGGGAGACCTGGGTTTGATCCGAGTTGGGAAGATCCTGTGGAGAAGGGCATGGCAACCCTACTCCAGTCTTCTTGCCTGGAGAGCCCCACGTACAGAGGAACCTGACGGACTACAGTCCATGGGGTCTCAAAGAGTCTGACACAACTCAGTGATCAACGCTTTCACTTTTATTTTCCCTTAAAGTAATTGCCTTCCGGTCAGGGTGAGTAGTAGGCAAAGACGTTTCAACAGTGCTACTGGTGAAGTGGTAAAGAATCTGCCTGCCAATGCAGGAGACACAGGAGATCCGAGGTCGATCCCTGGGAGTAGGAAATGGCAACCCGCTACACACACACACACACACACATACACACACACACACACACACACACACACACACGTTGCTGTTTGTATACCACTTTTAGAGTCAGTCACACATTCTCTTGCTGCTGCTGCTGCTTTTGTTTAGTCACTAAGTCGTGTCTGATCCTTTGCAACGATATGGACTATAGCCTGCCAGGCTCCTCTGTCCATGGGATTTTCCAGTCCAGAATACTGGAGCGGGTTGCCATTTCCTTCTCCAGGGGATCTTCCCCACCCAGAGATCAAACCTGCATCTCCTGCATTGGCAGGCGTATTTTTACCACTGAGCTGCCTGGGAAGCCCACATAGGCACTCCTAGTGAGTGGCAAGTCTTCATCATTTGGGAAAGGATTTAATTTATTTTTAAGCTGGTGAGTTATACAGAGTCACGTTTTGTATGTAAGATGAATAATGAAAGTAGATTGTACTATATTTGTGTGTATATATTTTATGTCTATATATGTATCTACTTATAAATATACACACAAAATATATGTACATATACATATATATAAACAAAGTGTGAGTACAAAATAATGAAATATCTTTTTATTTTTGTTTTTCTTGATGACACTCAAATATGCTTGGAAATCATCAGATTTCAAAGTATGGCAATTCCACAAATATTCTGAGCAATGACAACTTGAAAAACTGAGTATGTAGTTTCCCAACATGATGACGCTAAAGAATAACGATCTTGTGAATATTTAGTTTCTACCCTGTCCACTGAAGAAGTGGTACTATACAAGGCCTGATACTTCGTGAGCATTCAGTATGAACTAGCTGCATAAAATGTAAGGGTCATTTCCTTATAACTGTGCCTCAGTTTCCCTCCCTCTCTCTCCCTTCCTTCTTCCCTTCTGTCCCTCTCTGGATCTCCTGCACAATTCATGGCACCTTCTCATTACTTTTCTTTTTTTAAGTATTATTTTAACATTTTCCCATTGTTTCTGACCTCCGCTAATATTTCCTACCCACCCTGTTTTGTACCTTTTCGAGTCAGTCAGTTCAGTTGCTCAGTCGTGTCTGACTCTTTGCAACCCCATGAACCGCAGCATGCCAGGCCTCCCTGTCCATCACCAACTCCGGGAGTCCACCCGAACCCATGTCCATCAAGTCGGTGATGCCATCCAGCCATCTCATCCTCTGTCGTCCCCTTCTCCTCCTGCCCTCAATCTTTCCCAGCATCAGGGTCTTTTCCTCTTCGCATCAGGTGGCCAAAGTATTGGAGTTTCAGCTTCAACATCAGTCCTTCCAATGAACACCCAGGACTGATCTCCTTTAGGATGGACTGGTTGGATCTCCTTGCAGTCCAAGGGACTCTCAAGAGTCTTTTCCAACACCACAGTTCAAAAGCATCAATGCTTCAGTGCTCAGCTTTCTTCACAGTCCAACTCTCACATCCATACATGACCACTGGAAAAACCATAGCCCTGACTAGATGGACCTTTGTTGGCAAAGTAATGTATTTACTTTTTAATATGCTGTCTAGGTTGGTCATAACTTTCCTTCCAAGTAGTAAGCATCTTTTAATTTCATGGCTGCAATCACCATCTGCAGTGATTTCGGAGCCCAGAAAAATAAAGTCAGCCACTGTTTCCCTATCTATTTGCCATGAAGTGATGGGACCAGATGCCATGATCTTAGTTTTCTGAATGTTGAGATTTAAGCCAACTTTTTCACTCTCTTCTTTCACTTTCATCTAGAGGCTCTTTAGTTCCTCTTCACTTTCTGCCTTAAGGGTGGTGTCATCTGCATACCTGAAGCTATTGATATTTCTCCCAGCAATCTTGATTCCAGCTTGTGCTTCTTCCAGCCCAGTGTTTCTCATGATGTACTCTGCATATAAGTTAAAGTAAGTAGGGTAACCTTTTCGAGTACATTAGCTTATGTTTTCAGATATATTTGTGTCTATGAAACTGCTTAGTGTTGTTTGGTGAGATACATTTTTTTTCTCTATTTTTTACTCAACATTATGTTTTTAACATACTTTCCTGTTGCCAGATATGTCTCCTGAACATTGCTTTTAACTCTTGCACGGCATCCCTTTGTATCTGGTGATGGATACCCAAGTTGCCTTCAATTCCCTGCTACATGTTCCCTTATGGAACTATGGATGACTTTTGTCTCTGGGGAGGGTACCGAAAAATTAGGTTACAAATTCAATTCCACGGTGCTGTCAGATTTCCCTTCAAACTATACTGCAATGTACTCCAACAAATAGTGCCTGTGAGTCCCTGTTTCCTTTCTTGAGGTCAATAGCTTCATTTGGAATTCTCCAATGTTTTCATTTTCACCAACGCAGTGGATATAAAATAGTTCCTATTAGCATTTTAAATTGCATTACTCATAGTACTAGTGGGCTGAAGCATGCCTTCAGATGTTTATGGTCCATTTGGGGCTCCTCTTCTGAATATTGTGTGTTTCTATTTTTGCCTCCCCCCACCACTTAGACGCATGCCTGTCATCTTGTTGATTTACCAGAGTTCCATATACATTCTAAGTTTTTTTTTTCTAATAATCTGAATCTATATATATTCTTTTCTAAGTAATTCAAACCCTGTGACCTTCTGGTTTTCCCTAGACTATTGGATTATTTGAGGTCAATGATGCTAATTAACAATATATAATAAGTGTTTTCATGCTTCAAGGCTTTTGAGTCTCATCCTTTTTAATATGTGTTTCCAATAAGTGTATTCTGTAGGGAACTTCTGCCACTGATGCAGATTTCTTTCTGATCTAGCCGTCACTGAATTCTGTTTTCTGATTACAGATCTCGTCAAAGATACTAATAAACTTAGGACTGGCTAGCAGATGAATCCTTCAGTCCTAAAGACTGAAGGCTGAAATACCAAATAAATCACAATACCTAAAGCAAATAGTGCCAATGTTTGTTGAGTTTAGATTATTCTGTCTGTTTACACACATTTTTTTCTAGCACCATATATTAAAAACTGCTTTTTATTTCAAAGTAAGATTACATCTAAGGAGACTAGCAATATAAAAAAATTTCTTCTAAGAGTACCTTGTCCTTATCTCCTAAAATAAACAAAGAATTGAAGGTTAACTGATTGCAACAAAAGACCTAGATGATCTCTAGGTAAGTAATGATGAGGATATTTCATGAAAAAATAAGTGTCAGTGTAGCAGTAGCTCCTAATACTGATTTCCTTTTTATTTTTACGTTTTTTAGCCAACAGATTATTCTAAATTCAGTACCCTTGGCTGCACATAGCGGTGCTCATGAAGAATGAACTTATCAATCTAGTTAACATAGAGCATATGTGTACCCAACCGTGGACGGGAGTTAAGACTTAGACTGGAATTTTAGTCCCTTATCATCTGGTTTCTAATTCAGTCTTTGGATTTTACTGCTCACAACCTTCTTATACATTCCAAATGGAACGGGGCACTTCACAATTTGTTGAACACTCCAGTACATTCCCACTTTTCTGCTCTTGATCTTGTAACATCCTCTTCTGGCAGTCCCACTCTTTCATGCTGAAATCATCCCCATCTCTGAGGGATCAGGGAGCTGCCCCATGGCCAGTTCTCAGTGATGTCATCTCACCGCCCCCTAGATGTATCCTCCCTTTCCTATTAAATCCCGTCGCATTTAAAACACACCTCTCATGTGACATTTTAAAAATAATCTAGTTCCTGAAATTCTGCATGTTGGGGTGTTTGCATCTGTTACCAGACTAGAGTTTAAACTCCACAAGTGTAGAGCTTGGGTCTTGTTGATCTCCAGCCCCAGCAATACCTGGCTTAGTGCCTTTCATAATTAATTGTTATTGTTCAGTCACTGAGTCATGTCCGACTCTGCAACCCCATGAACAGCAGCACGTCAGGCTTCCCTATTGTCAGGGAATGTTTAACAGTAAGATTCCTGTATGCTGTTTCCGATGTCTCTTGAGCCCTCTGTTCCTTATCAGTCCCTGTCAGGGGCGAGAGGAGCCAGGCAAGCCTCTCCCAGGACAGAGATCAATGAGATGGGATGCTTGCATAGCATTTCCTTCATTAGTTTTTCCATTTGGTGAAAGGGGTTATTTACAACCCTCTTTTGATATGGATCGCCTTTTGGTCTTATGGTCTTTATGGCTCCTTGCTTCCTTGGTAACTTGCAAAGTCTGGTCTCTTGATCTTTATCTGAAGAAGCTACCAGTATATATACTCTTACAGAATTCAATAAAGCACCCTTGTTCCAACAGAGCTTGGGTCCCCGTGTGTCTCTCTCTCTCTTTCTCTCTATTTCTGGCTAATTCCCTGGAGCACGAAGGCCGGCTGCGTAACCCAGGGAATATTAGCCTCTTTCCTTCTTTCACTTTCTCATCATTGACTCCGGACCACCAGGTTCCAGTCCATTAAAGGACCCCAACAAGTGGCACCCAGAACTGGGCCTGGTACACGTGGCAGATTCGGACGGAGTGACCTCAGGGCCTACTGAGGCCAGTAAGTACTAAGACATGGGTCAATCGGCTGGAAATCGGCTCACTTTTCTACTTTACTTCATCACTCAGGGACTTTCAGTTTCCCACTAGCGAATAGAGGCTCGCCTTCAGACAGTGGTTGAATGTAACCCTTGGTTCCCTGATGAAGGTAGTTTTGATTTAGAAATTTGGCACCGGGTCAAAGAGAATGTTGAATGAGCCGTCAGACAGGAAAAAAATATTCCGATAGATTTCTGGCCCCTGTGGGCTCTCATTAAAGCCATGATTCTGCCATTTCAAGGTAATTCTAGCCCTCCTGATATTTGGCAACAGGCAGAACACTTATTATATGAATATGAATTAGATGATGAAAACTTACAAAAGGCCCAATTAGAACAATATAAAATATTTCAGAATTTTCCTACTAACCTGCCCCGGTTCCTCCAAGCACTCCTCCCCTGCCAGCAGGCACAAACCCCAAAGTCTCTCCCTTGATAGAACCTAATGATTCTGGCAACGACTCCCTTAAGACACTTTCTAACATTAAAACCGACAACACCTTTCTGAATAACAATAATCTACCTCCTTTAGGACAGAGGCTCTCTAAATTGCTGGCTTTACAATCACAAGTCTCTGAAGCCAATGGTTTTTCCGCCTTTCCAGTTTTAAGAAATGCTGACACTCAAGGGCAAATAATACCTCAATATGAAGGTATTAACCTCTTTCATGCAACATGCAACAAATGAAAAAAGCTGTAACTATGTATGGCCCACATTCGCCTTTTACTAGAGAGAATCTAAATGCTATGGCGTCTTCTATTGGAACCTTTATTCCCTATGATTGGTGAATTTTAATAAAAGTTCTCAGAGTATCTTCAGTGAACAATGTGGTTTCAAGATATAGCCAGAGATCATGCTAACAAAAACGCTAGAGCTGGCACTCCCCAAAACCAAATTACTTTTGAAATGTTAACTGACACTGGACAATTTGACGCTATAATAGCTCAAATACTATGCCCTCCTTTGTTGCATGGACAATTAAAAACAGTGGCCCTTAAAGCTTGAGATAAAATTACTCCTCAAGAAAAACCTACAGGTAGCTACACTGAAATATTGCAAGGACCTAGTGAAAATTATGCTGATTTTTTTAGCTAGATTAGAAACTGCTATTTCCCTTACCGTAATCGGAGAAAAAGCTAAAAGGCAACTAGAAAAATTACTTGCTTATGAAAATGCAAATCAAGTATGTCAAAAGGCTATAGCCTCAATCTGTGAGACAGGGACTATTATTGATTATTCGAAAGGCTTGTCGAAATCTTGGATCAGAAACTCAAAAGATGCAAATGCTAGCTGAAACAGTGGTTGCTGCTTTAAGAAAGGGAAATGAAAGATGCTTTCATGTGGAGATAAGAACCATTTTAAAATGGACTTCCCTAAGAAAGCTAATTAAAAAAACCTCCAAAAGTCTGCCCCTGCTGCCATAGAGAAATGCATTGGGCCAAAAAGTGTAAATCTAAATTTGACATTGAAGGGAAACCTATTCCGGGAAACTCCAAGCAGGGGATCCCCCAGGTCCCCTTCAACAAAAACCAGGGGCAAGTTCCTTAAATGACTTTCTTCTTTAACCTCAAGCAGTCCCCTCTAGAATCAACCTAATTCTCCTAAAAGAAAAGGGGGGAATGAGAGGGTAACAGGCAGGAAGGCCAGGGGTCTCCAAATGGAGGAAATAGGCTGCAAGTGTCAGACATTTTTATCTCTCTTAAGCAGAAGAAAAAACAAACTAGCGATATTTTTTCCCTTCTCTATATAAATTTAAAAGGAGGTTTCTCTTAAAATACTGTGTTGCCATAATGACACCTGGTTTCACTTGAAGTTAACTATTCTCAAACCCTGAGTTAACCAATGCATTTTTCTTATGGAAATGTTTGTCTTAAGCTATGTTAATGTGCTATACATTTACCCCAGACCCTGTCTTCAAGTCGGTTCCGCTTAATGGCTCAGAACTTACTTGACAAACCAGTATGTTATACTCAGATACTGTTCCCCTAATCTATGTAAACAAAACTATTTGTATGGTAATCTGCCCTTCTACAAGATTCAAGTCAATCGTTTTATGGCCTAGGATGATTCATCTGGTGCCAAGATTATCCCAAAATGCATCTTATGGATGAGGGGCCTGGTGCCATTCTGAGTTTTTAAGACATACCTTTCATTTTATTAACAGACTGCTGATGACTATATAACATCCAGCTGAAGACTAGCAGGGGGTACTCTTTCTGCCCCCTTCTGATGCCTATGTCAGAAGCTTTCTCTATCTCCTTTATACTTTAATAAAACTTTATTACAAATAAATCTCAATTTGAAAACACATTACAAACTTCTACCAATTTCCAAATAACTTTTCTGAAATATTTTGTAAAAATTTCATTCCATTATCATTCTGGTAAGCTGTGAAATTTCTTCTAAAATACTAAATTTAATGTTTCCCACATTATCAGCTTACAGCCTATACCACAAGCTGAGGTTTTTTATATAGATGGGACTAAAAATGCCAAAGTTTCATTGGTCTCTTAAAGAATATAAAGTCTTTTATACTAAATTTCATTCTGCTCAACAAAATTAATTATATGCTCTTATTCAAGTTATTTGCCTACATCCTTACCCCATTAATATAGTCTCTGATTCTATATATTCAGTTTTTGTATTAAAAAATATAGAAACTTCCACCAAAAACTCCAATCAGCCTGTTATTCAACAACTTTTTTTTTTTTCAAACTGCAATCCATTATTAAAAACCGCACTTCTCCCATTTATATTACCGATATTCGAACTCGTTCTTGTCTTCCTGGCCCCATGAATCATGGTAATGAACAAGCTGATAAACTTATTTCTTTTGCTACTCCAAAAAAAACACAGCATGCTCTGTTGCACAACAATGCTGGCTCCCTACACCAGCTATGGAAAATCCCATACTTCCAGGCTAAAAAAAATATTACTAATTGTTCTACCTATAGACCCCTACATCTTCGACCCATCACACAAGGTATTAATCCTCGCGGTTTGCAACCTAATGAACTATGGCAAATGGATGTAACTTATTGCCCTGAACTTTCTCCATTTTCTTTCTTGCATGTCTGTATGTACTTGTCTTGCATGTACTAGTTCTTCTTTTATTTGGGCCACACCTCTTCGTGATGAGACTACACAACATGTTATAATTCACTTATTAGCTTGTTTTGCTGTAATGGGAACTCCTAGTTCTATAAAAAGAGACAATGGCCCCGCCTATATTTCTAGACACTTTAAACAATTTTTACAATCTTTTTCTATTAAACATATTACAGGTATTCCTTATAATCCACAGGCACAGGGCATAGTTAAACGAGCACATCACACACTAAAGTTGATAATAAAAAAAATTAAAAGAAGGGGAAATACACAGAACACTGCTGTCTTCCTTTTCTAAGCATCTAAAGCAGACGCTACTAGATTCCAACGTAAGATATTTTCTAAACCTATAACTATTGTTAATACAGCTTTACTTGTTTTAATTTTTTTTAACTTTTCACAAAGAGATATCTTGACAAGAACAGAAATACATTTCAAGGAATTGAAGGACACTTCTCTTCCTCTGCCCATTTGGTATCAAGATGGGTTCAATAAACAATGGAAATCTGGGAAATTAATCTTACATGGAAAGGGATATGCTTGTATTTCCCCAGATGGATCCAACAAACTCACATGGCTTTTTCCTCAGAAAATTCAACCCAAGGGGGCCCCTGGTATTCAAAATGGAGATGAAACAACAAGAACCCCAGGAGAAAGAAATTCCAATATGGGCCATGGCGGCTCTAAAGATCTCCAGGAAGCACCACCCTTGGCAGCATCAGCCTTATGATCTCCCCACTTGGGGACAAATAAATACCCTTACTAATCAAGTTAAAAATCTGGTTTCTCAACAGGAAATACCTCGGAGTCCTGAAAACCTTCTTATCACTATGCTCTGTTGGCCTGCATGACCCCACTCAAGCCGGATTAACACGTCAACTTAACTGGGCTTACTTACCCAACCCCCCTTTATTATAGGTGGGTTTTTGTCCTGCCTCCAAAAGAAGACTTTCGGACATTGCTTGGATTATTTACTTGCCTTGTTTACACTACTGAAGCTTTAGGGAAAGAGTTAGGGAAAGAACAAAAAACATTATGTATTATGCTACTTAAGTGGCTTAAAAGATTACTAACACTAAGATGAAACATTACCATGACAAAGGATTTCTTGGCTGGCTTGACAATGGAGTGGCATCCCCTGGTCCTAGAATCTTCCTTGATAAACAGAGTGGGCCTGAACAATGGGTCATCTGGAAACTTGCTGCCAGCACCAAAGAACTTGGGACTTGGACCGAACATTTCACAGGGGCCAGTTGTGGTCATAGTAACTATTTCTTTCGCTATAATCAGTCATAGTTTATACAGGCCTGTGTCCCACTTCCTTTTGTTACAGCCACAGAAAATTTACAATTTAATAAGACCTTACGTTCTGTAACTTGTATTAATTGCAAACTATATACTTGTCTTAACTCCTCTATTTCTTTAAGCTACTCAATTTTATGTTACTCCTGTTCAATTCAATCATAGTGCCTACAACTGGGAACAAATCAAATTTCATTTACAAAATATACATGATAATGCCTCTCTGAATGTACAATTACTACAAAAGGAAATTTTTGAAACTTTTTCTAAATGTCTGCCCTCTTCCACTAATTTGGAAGCTTTAGCTAAACAGCTCACGGATCAATTGTCTGGGCTAGACCCACAAATGATGGTTTCAAAGTATTACCCACAGCATCAGGTCTGGAACTGTAACTTTGGTGATTGTCTTGGTAATTATATCTGTTGTTTATCATTGCCTTTTTATAAGGTTGGTTAATACTAACCAAACTCATTTGGTCAGGACCTTTTTTACAAATATAATAAAATAGGGGGAATTGTCAGGGAATGTTTAACAGTAAGATTCCTGTATGCTGTTTCTGATGTCTCTTGAGCCCTCTGTTCCTTATCAGTCCCTGTCAGGGGCGAGAGGAGCCAGGCAAGCCTCTCCCAGGACAGAGATCAATGAGATGGGATGCTTGCATAGCATTTCCTTCATTAGTTTTTCCATTTGGTGAAAGGGATTATTTACGACCCTCATTTGATATGGATCGCCTTTTGGCCTTATTGTCTTTATGGCTCCTTGCTTCTTTGATAACTTGTAAAGTCTGGTCTCTTGATCTTTATCTGAAGAAGCTACCAGTATATATACACTTACAGAATTCAATAAAGCACCCTTGTTCCATCAGAGCTTGGGTCCCTGTGTCTTTCTCTCTCTCTCTCTCTCTCTCTCTCTATTTCTGGCTGATTCCCTGGAGCGCAAAGGCAGGCTGCATAAGCCAAGGAATATTAACCTCTTCTCCTTCTTTCACTTTCTCATCACCGACCCAACACCCTATCCTTCATTGTCTCCCTCAGTTTGCTCAAATTCATGTCCATTGAATTCATGGTGCCATCCAACCATCTCATCCTCTATTGCCTTCATCTCCTCATGCTCTCAATCTTTCCCAACATCAGGGTCTTTTCCAATGAGTGAGCTCTTTGCATCAGGTGGCAAAAGTATTAGAGCTTCAGCTTCAGCATCAGTTCCTTCCAATGAATATTCAGGGTTAATTTCCTTTAGGATTGACTGGTTTGATGTCCTTGCTGTTCAAGAGACTCTCAAGAGTTTCCTCCAGCATCACAGTTTGAAAGCATCAATTCTATGGTGCTCAACCTTCTTTGGCCACCTGATGTGAAGAACTAACTCATTGGAAAAGACCCTGATGCTGGGAAAGATTGAAGGCAGGCGAAGAAGGGGACAACAGAGGATGAGATGGTTGAATGGCATCAGTGGACATGAGTTTGAGTAAACTCTGGGAGTTGGTGATGGACAGGGAGGCCTGACATGCTGCAGTCCATGGGTTTGCAAAGAGTCTGACATGACTGAGCAACTGAACTGAACTGAACTGAACAGCCTTCTTTATGGTCCAACTCTCATATCTGCTTGTGACTACTGGGAAAACCAAAACTTTGACTCTATGTACCTTGGTTCAAACCTTGGTACAAAGTGTTGTCTCTGCTTTTTAATATGCTGTCTAGGTTTGTCATAATTTTTTTTTCCTAATTAATTTCCTTTATAATTAATTACTGAATATTAAATGAATGTCTAGGAAATCAACAAGCTGTTAAAAATATTGTACAGAGGGTGAGGAAGAAATTGCTTCATATTTACAGTGGATCAAAGATGCTGCTGCTGCTGCTAAGTCGGTTCAGTTGAGTCTGACTCTGTGCGACCCCATAGACGGCAGCCCACCAGGCTCCCCCATCCCTGGGATTCTCTAAGCAAAAACACTGGAGTGGGTTGCCATTTCCTTCTCCAATGCAGGAAAGTGAAAAGTGAAAGTGAAGTCGCTCAGTCGTTTCCAACTCTGAGTGGAAGTGAAATCAACGAAGCCTGGGAAAGCCAAGATAAACCTTGTCAGTTCACATCCCTGCTCCACCGTTTAAAAGGTTGCCTTCCTTGACCAGATGGTTCAACCACTTCATTTCCTCATTTGTATAACAGAGATAATAATAACAGCCACCAAGATGGTCTCAGTTAGAATTAAATAAGTTAATAATTTAAGCATAAAATCAAAGAGTTTCCCTGAATGTCCATACATTCATTTACATGTTAGTTAGGTAAATGTTATTTTCATTAGGATTTTTCTGTGGGTTTAGACTATAACTAAAATGATATTGGTTGTAGATGGCATTTTGCCTGACTAAATGATAGTCAGAGATGTGAAGTATGTAATAAAAATCATTGGAAGGTAAAATGAAAAATTAGTGCAATTTGAGAAGTTCTATGTTAAAATAGAATGTACTCAAATTCAAGAATAAAATTAAGAAATTGTTCACATCAGAGCCATTTCTTTGCATATTACTGTTTAATTGAACAATATTTTTCCATTTAAGAGCTCTTTTAATAACCAAATTGACTCTTTAGATTTGGTTGGAACTGTAGGCATGGAAACTAGGTAGGGAAAAACTTCACAATGTTCCAAGGCATGCCTTTTTACAATTTCAACATAAATTAAATGTACATTTGAAAGAATACAGAGTGCAATGTCAAGAGCAAGCTAACTCTGTTGGAGTCACAGGGAAGCCCATGTGTATAGTTAAAACGAGTGTAAAGTGAAAGTTGCTCAGTCGTGTCCAATTCTTCGCGACCCCATGAACTATGCAATCCATGGAATTCTCCAGGCCAGAATACTGGAGTGGGTAGCCTTTCCCTTCTCCAGGGGATCTCGATCCCACATTGCAGGCAGATTCTTTACCAGCTGAGTTACAAGGGAAGCCCTGATTGGGATTTGATGGCATTTGATAATAACCCAAGATTTAGGAATCCTCCAAGAGCAGGCTAACACCTCCATAGATTCAAGAAAACATTATGCCAAAGGGATATTCTAGGGGAAAAAAGCATTGTTTAGTTTGTAAAGACTTTCTGTCAAGTCCCAGTAGAGTTTTCTTATCAGGTAATGCCGTGAGAAAGCCTTTAGCATCAGCAGGACAGCAGGTCTTTTAGGCCTCATTTCTCTAGGTCTACACCCTGCTTTCAACTTTCCATCTGAATGCTGTGATGATGTGTAAATCAGATATCAAAGAAAAGAAAGAAAAACAATTATTTGTTTATACTTCTTGTACATGTAACATGTACATGTACATAACACGCACATGATCCAGTAACATGGCCTGTTCTTGGACTTGACCCATGTAAAACAACAATTCTTTTGTGGGACAGATGTGTAAAAAGATGAGGCTTCAACACCAAATGCTACTTCCTTGCAAATATCATCATGAATTGAATCTACAGCAGCCCCTCTCCATTTTCCATTTTCCAACCGAATATATGCTGTGCTGTTGTGCTAAGTCACTTCAGTTGTGTTCTACTCTTTGTGACCCTATGGACTATAGCCCACCAGGCTCCTCTGTCCATGGGATTCTCCAGGCAAGAATCCTGGAGTGGGTTGTGTGCCCTCCTCAAGGGATCTTTCTCACCCAGGTATAGAACCTACCTCCTCTCCTGTGTTGGGGCAGGTGGGTTCTTTACCACTAGTGCCACCTGGGAAGTCCAACTGAATATTTATAGGTCTTCAATTCCAGCTTAGGCCTTACTAGTTTTGTTATCTTGAAGCAGCTCTATTATTGTTGAGGATTAATTTATTTGTCTGGGAATGGAGAATGGCGATGCCTCACTTTAGGATTTGTTGGGGAAGGAATGAAAGATTATAGAAGACATTTGTGGGACTTAGCTGGTACTCAAAAAGTGTTAATCCTTCTACAAGTTTTTTTCAGATTAATTTTCTTTTCCTGTAGTCACCTCAACCTTAAGAAACCTTTGATACAAGCTAAAAGCAAGGGTTAATGGGTAATACAGGAAAACCAATAGATCTGAAGATAACATGTAAAATGGATATCTACCCCAATGAATTATCATTGCCTTGTCTGTCCAGTCATCCTTTCTTTCTCCTGGAAATTATTTCTCTTTCTTTATTCCCTCCTGGGAGATAGTATTTATCTATTTTTAGCCATCTAGTTGGAATGGTAGCTGCCACTCCCAGCCACACAGAATGTTCAGGGTGAATCAATAAACCATGAGGAACAACACTCATAGACTGACCTTAGCTGATTGGTCTGGGAGTGAGGACTTCCCAGATGGTGTAGTGGTGAAGAAGCCACCTGCCAAAGCAGGAGAAGCAGGTTCAATCCATGGATGGGGAAGATGCCCTGGAGAAAGAAATGGCAACCCATGCTAGTATTCTTGCCTAGGAAACACCATGGACAGAGGAGTCTAGTGAACTACAGTCCATGGGGTCACAAAAGAGACTAAACAATAGAGAAGCAATATTTATTATACAGATACTGATGCTCAGATAGAGATACAAAGATACTCCAATCAAAGGTGACTGTGACTCCTCTTTTGAAGGAAAGAGTGCTTGCTGTTAAATGGATGATATGGATATGAACAGAATGTTATCCCACCTGAGCTAATAATTTCATTGAGAAGAGAGACAATATTCAAATGACAGAGTTCTAATTCTCCATGTGTATTGTCTCTTGGTTCAGTATAGTTCCTTCTAGATCATGAGAGAGGCTATCAAGTGAAGGGAAAAAGTCATAGTGAAGTTATGTTCCCACCTTTAGAATATCAGGCATGTGAAAGCCTAAATTTACAAGACCACCATTTTTCTACAGTGAAGGGATTCTTCATTCTGCGAAAGATTTACCACAGCATTTCTTTAATCAATAAAATCTATTTCCAAAATAGTTAAATATGTAATGTTTCAGGATATGCATATCTTACATGAAGAAAGACAAAACTATAAGCACAATAAATTGTCCAATGTATTTAATCTTTCAAGGTTTAGCCTAATGTAGTATGACACATGAGAGTTCAAAGGTTGGACCCAAACCCATCTCATTGCAGATGAGATAAATACACTATTATTTTAACAGTTCTCAGATTATCTCATACCTACCATCAAGAGGAAAACATTGTAAGCTCTTTAGAACTCAACATCAAAGTCATAGATTCATTAATACTGTGGCAAGGACTACTGTATGGGAAATAATAATCACCATTATTAAATGAATGTCATTTATAACAGAAAGCATGTTCTCATTTATAATCTTATAGGAATCTTACTGCAAATCATTTGAAGCAGGTATCAGAGCCTTTTCAAGAATTATAAAATTGAGACTAGAACATTAAATGCCTTGTCCAAGATTACCCATGGAAGTGGTATATGAGAGAGATAGGATCCTCATCTTTAAAAAAAAAAGTATAGCTGGCATACAATTTTATGTTAGTTTCAGATGTACAGCATAGTGATTCAACATTTAAATACATTATAAAATGGTAGGGTAAGTCTAGTAATCATCTCTCCTCACACAAAGTTATTACAGTATTATCAACATGTGTGAGGGGATGCTCAGTCGCTCAGTCACGTCCAAATCTTTGTGACCCTATGGATTGTAGCCTGCCATTCTCCTCTGTCAATGGGATTTCCCAGGTGAGAATACTGGAGCAGGTTGTCATTCCTTTTTCCAATCAACCACATCTTTGATGCTGTATCACATCCTGTGACTTATTTATTTAAAACAGGAAGTTTGTACCTCTTGCTCTCCTTTACTTATCCCCTCAACCTCCCAAAGCTCTCTCCTCTAGCACCACCAGGTTGTTTTCTGTATCTAAGAGTCTGTTTTTGTTGTGTTTATTCTTTTTTTTTTTTTTTGATTAATTTATTTTTTATTGAAGGACAATTGTTTTACAGAATTTTGCTGTTTTCTGTCAAACCTCAACATGAATCAGCCATAGGTATACATGTATCTCCTCCCTTTTGAAACTCCTTCCCATCTTCCTCCCCATCCCACCCCTCTAGGTTGATGCAGAGGCTCTGTTTGAGTTTCCTGAGTCACACAGCAAATTTCCATTGGCTCTATTTTACATATGGTGATGTAAGTTTTCATGTTACTCTTTCCATACATCTCACCCTCCCCTCCCCTCCCTCCATGTCCATAAGTCTATTATCTATGTCTGTTTCTCCATTGTTGCCCTGTAAATAAATTCTTCAGTACCGTTTTTCTAGATTCCATATATATGTGTTAGAATACAGTATATATCTTTCTCCTGACTCACTTCACTCTGTATAGTAGGTTCTAGGTTCATCCACCTCATTAGAACTGACTCAAATGCCTTCCTTTTTATGGCTGAGTAATATTCTGTTGTGTATATATACCACAACTTCTTCATCCATTCATCTTGTCAATGGACATCTAGGTTGCCTCCATGTTCTAGCTATTGTAAGTAGTGCTGCAATGAACAATGGGATACAAGTGTCTCTTTCAATTTTGATTTCCTTAGGGTATATGCCTAGGAGTGGGATTGCTGGGTCATGTGGTGGTTTTATTCCTAGTTTTTTAATATTCATTTGTTTTTGTTTCTTGTCCCTGTTTTGCTTTCCAGTACAATACATCTGCTTCACAGCAAAAGACTTTGTCTTTGTCTTTGTCTTTGTCTTTATCTTTATCTTTGTCTTTGAATGAGCTGTCTGAGATATCTTACAACTGACAGTAACAACTTCCTCTTAAGGCAGTTTCCTGTTTTCCAAGCATGATACTGCATAATTGACAGAGAACTGAAAATTCTTGAAAATTGTTCAGAAATCAAAGGCAAAAATCCATTCAGGCAGTTTCTCTATTACCTGGCACTAAATTTTTCTTGGCTCTGATTCTGCTGTCAGATAACTGACAGACAAGCCCCAGTTTTTAACTACTACTGTTTGTCTGTGTTAAACTGATTTAGCAAAACCTATTTATTCTACAAACAGCTGAACTGTGCTAAAGTAGAGTAGAACTTTTGGTTGTTAATTTTGTACAAATAGGTTAAAGGATGTAATGTCAATCTTCCATAAAGTGATCCAGAGTCAAAGCCATCCCAATTAGGATCATGGTAGGATCATTTGAAAACAAATTTACAAGCTGATTTGTAAAGATTTTGTGAAATTGCAAAGGACAGAGAATTGTTAAAATGAGCTTGAAAAAGGCTAAATTAACCATTTAATTTGTATTTAAATATTTGGATAGTTTCACATTTTAAAGAGGTTTTATTACATTTTAAAGGTTTACATATGTATATATTCATAATGAATATGTATTTTTGTGAATCTGAGAGATATGTAGCCATTACTTTTATTGCAATATGTTTGCTCTATTGAGCACATCCTAGGCTAAAAATTCATTTGAGAGAAGAAAGGGATAATCGCATAGGATAATGAGATTGTTTTGTTTTAAATGATGAAGAGGTTTGGGAAAGAACAAAATATTACACCCTTCATTGAACTAAAGCACTTTTCTGGATCAATCAAAAGTATTAAGGAAAGCTTACATGTGCTTATAATTTCAGGCAAGAAAAAAAATTATAAAAATATTTGATTATCTGGGTTCTATAATAAACAACTAGAAAAAATTCTTCTCTAGTCAACCAGTTTAGCATATCACTTCTTTTCTCCAAATGCAAAGTTTTAATTATGTGTTAAAACACTGTTTGTATCAGGAATGACTAACATTAGGTTTAACATTTTCTCATTATGGTTTTATGAACAAATTTACAAGTGGAAAAAATAAAAGGAAGCAGTCACTTTACACTAGAGATTTTCGAAGGGCCCAAAACTTTAAGTGGCTTCCCAGGTGGCTCAGTGGTAAAGAATCTATCAGCCAATGCAGAAGACACAGGAGACATGGGTTTGATCCCTGGGTTGGGAAGATCCCCTGGAGGAGGAAATGGCAACCCACTCCAGTATTCCTGGGATACTGGGATACTGGATACTGGGATAATCCCATGAACAGAGGAGCCTGGTGGGCTACAGTCCATGAGGTTGCAAAGAGTCAGACAGGACTGAGCAACTGAGCACACACAAAGCATTGAGCAGCCATTATTAATCTTCAAAATCTATATTAACTCAATCATATTAATGATGGTGACATTCAGAGAATCCCTTAGTACGTATGTTCAATCTTCAGTTAATTTGAGTCTGTGAAAAGATAATGGTTTTTCTGAATAATCCTGTTGCAATAGTTGCTTCCGTCTTAAAATCAGATAATGTCAGTTGAGGTCTTTTTCTTCAGTTCAAGTATATATGCCAAGACATTTAATTTATTCCTTTATTTAAATTTGTTATTTAAAGGACAAATTTTGCAGCAAGAAGTTTATGCTTGGAAAAGTCCTCTTGAAATAACTGCTTGTTTTGCTTAATTTACAGTGTTGCAATATGTAGTCAGCTTTTCAATAAATACCATATTAACAAGATAGTTATTTACATGTGGACTCATCTTAAAGTAGGAAAATCCAAGCCTTTCATATATTGTACCAAATGCTGAGTCACAAAATTAAGTCAATAAAGCATCATACCTGTGCATGCTCGAAGTATAGGTATTGATTAAAAAAATTTTTTTTCCAGACATCTGGCCTGTATTCATGGCCTTAGGAAAAGTGTCTCTCAAGGGAAACCAACCAGGACTGGCACTTTATCCTGTCTTGGAATAAGATATTTGTGGGTTGGATTCCAAATGTTATTTAAGTTGCCTAGCTACTACATCTCAATAAAAGGAGAAACTAAAAATTTTTACAGAATTGGCCATGAAGCAAATTGCCAAGGCCTTTTTTGACAGATGGGTGGTAGGGAGTTTTCCATTTTCACCTACCATATCTCCTTTTATTGAGACTGACCATGGGCAAAAGCTAAGGTTAATAGTCTTCCACTGCTCCTGAATCACATCAAGTTTCAGTAGCTCTCAGGTGCTCATGAACTGGAAGAGAATTACAAAGTCAAATATTTTTGAGCCCTGATAGGATATGTTGTAGGCATATATAGAATTTGACCTGAGGAAGCGGTGATAGTGAGGAAAAATTTCCCTGAGGAGGCTATCATTAATCTGGAACCAGATGAGTGTGTTGGCACAGAAGAAGAGCAAGAGCCCCAAGCAACTGGCTGTATGATGACTCAAGGACAAAAGCTTTGTGTGTTCAGGGGTCTCAGAAAAGCTTAATTGGGCTGAAAAGAAGACAACTGTATGAGAAAAGCAAGAAGTCTAGGCCAATTATTACAAGGTCTTAAAAGAATATTAAGGAGTTTGAGCTTTATCCCAAAGACAATAGAAAGCTAACAAAGGACCTTAACAGAGGAACTTAATGAACTATAATTATGGTTTTCAAAAGATCCTATGACTATGATGATAATGGATCATGGATCCTGCAATATTAGATGTAGGTGACCAATTAGAAAACTACTGTACGTTTATTGTAATTTCAGACAAAAGATAATGGAGATATATATTAGGGTGGTGCCACCAGAGATGGAAGAAAGGAGATGGGTTCAGGAGACTATTTTAAGGTAGAAATGGATAACTGGCTGTGCTATGTGATAAAGAGAAGGTAGGTGTCAAGGATGAATACATATTCTCATGCATGATCATGAAAAACAGAGGAGGAGTAGGAATATTTTTTCTGGAAAAGTAGAGCTTTGGATGCTGTAAGATGTCTAAATAGAAAGGTTGTGTGTGATCAGAGAAATAGAAGAAAAAATAAAAAGCAGAGGAATCAGGGAAGCCAAAGGAAATGATGGTTTCAAGAAAGACAAAATGTCTCTGTTGAATGAGGCTAAGAGTTAAGAGGAAATGAGGACTGAAAAGTATACTTTAGTAACAATTACTTTTAAAAGTATACTTTTAAGTAATGTTTAAATTATTAGTGACCTGGTAAGAACAATTTTAGTAAAATGGTAAAAGAAGAAGATTAAATGGGGAATGAAAAGTGAGAAACCAAAGAGAATGAATATAGACAACTCTGAAATTTTGTTGTGGAAAGGGAAAGAATTAGGACAGTAACTAGAAGGGTTATTAGTCTTGATGGTGGAATACATACACACTACATGCATACATACATACGTACATGTATAGAACAAGTGCATGTATTTGACAAATGATGGAGAAGACTAAACACGCTAGGTTCGTAAGAAGGTCGTTATTATGATTAAAGGAGAACAATTGTGCAGTGGACGAATATTTTTATAGATTTCTAGACTGGAAGTTGAGACAAATTTCATCTGATGGCTTCTCTTTTTTGGATAATTTAGAAGATTACTTGAAGTCATCTGCTGAGAGGGAGTGGGGATAAGGAGACAAGATATGCTTGAAAAGAATAGAAAAAGAATTATTGTAAGGTGTGCAGAATGAATATCATAACAGGGTAGAGTTTTCAATCCATACTAAGGGCTCAGTTGAGAATGCTGAGTCAGTTTGCCCAATAATGGGATTTTCCCCAGGAGTACTCATCAGCCTAGTTTGTTGTTGTTTGGTTGCTAAATCATGTCTGACTCTTTGGGAACCCACTGACTGTAGCCTGCCAGGCTTCTCTGTCCATGGGACTTCCCAGGCAAGGATACTGGAGTGGGTTGCCATTTCCTCCTCCAGGGGATCTTCCTGACCCAGGGATTGAACCTGTGTCTCCTGCATTGTCAGGCAGACTTTTTACTGATGAACCACCAGAGAGGACCACTCATCACCCTAAGTGCAGTCACAAAAGTGATAGATAGCTAGGTTCTTGGCTGTTGGTTGGCTACTTGCCATGGAGGAGCAATGAAAGGACAAAAAGCAAGGGAGTTTAGGATCTTAGCATGGCATACCATAAAATCAAAATGAATAGGAATAAAACTAAAGAAGACAACACTAGGAAAGGGGCATACTTGATTTATTTCCCATCGCAACACACACACATCTTTATCGTGTTTATTCTCCTTTAATATTGATGATACTTGCCTTTCAATATGCATCAATTCCTCTGTGTTATGAAACACTAATAAATTCCTTTTATTTTTCTTATTCCACACCCCTCCTCTTGAAGTATAATATTCTTTATGGCAGGGGATTTTAAATTTTTATCTGCTTGTACACTATTGCGGTCCATTATTTTCCTAGACCATACCAGTCTGTGACGTGCTAACATGGTCACGTTAACTGTAAAAAAACAAACATATTTTCTTTTGTCCCATTCCCTTTTCAGGACCTTGAACTCTTCCATCTTTTCTTGGAGTCCCTGAGGGTATTTTGCATATTCTCTTAGTCACTTTGGCCAAAGGTTCCAGCCATTCAGGAAAAGAAAACAAATACCAAGTCTGCTATTTCCTGTTTCTTTGAGAACAATAATGCTACCTCTATATCTGGTCCTTCCTCCTTCAGATTTTGTAGGCCTGGTTCTGAATACAATAAGGGCTCCCCTCTGGGTACTAATTTACTCAAGGCAGTAAGAAAGGGGCTGGAACCTTAAGTGTAAAAAAACTTCATTAGATTTTGTGTACCATGGGAAAACTTACTATGTTCTATGCTGAGAAAGTTTTCTCTCTAGAGATAACACCAAGTAGCTCTCTCTACTTATCATGTGGCTCAATTCTCTTTTTTTATTCCCATAACTTGTTCCCTAGCAGATTTTTCTTGTTATGCAAAGAATTTGTATTTGGTACAACAACCAATGTAGACCTATGAAAGAACTGGTCCCCATTCTAGAAACTCCATAATCAAAACCTAGGATTTCCGTATGTATCTCTTTCTATTTACCCATCAGCCAGGAGAATAGGCATTTCCCTTATATTCTCAGTTCTTTCTAAGCAAATCTATGAAAAGTCCCCTTATATGCAGACACCAATCCAAATCAACGTGATAGTGACAGCCATTTGTCTGTACTTCTCTCTGAATCTTGAGATTTTTTTTTTTTTTTTTTTGCTGTTGTTCCTCTTCTCTATCATGAGTGATCTCTGGTTTTAACTGGCTGTCTGTGATCCATGTCTTATAGCCAATTGGCTCATCTGGATTTTTGGTGGAGCTGTCTCTATGTTCATTGATTGGCTGTGTCTTTTTATAGTTAATTTGTGAATATGATGGGCTTCTCTAGTTGCTCAGACAGTAAAGAATCTGCCTGCAATGCAGGAAACCCAGGTTCAATCCCTGGGTCAATAAGGTACCCTGGAGAAGAAAATGGCTAACCACTTCAGTATTCTTGCCTGGAGAATTCCATGGACAGAGGATCCTCTCAGGCTACAGTCCATGGCTTCGTAAAAGCCATGTAAAAGCTCAGTCTGACATGACTGAGCGAGTAACACATTCACTTTTCATGGACAGGACAATAGGATTTATGAGAAAGAAATCTCTCCCTTATTTGTTTCTCAGTAATATTGTCCACAGATTTATTTTTTGAGACCATCCAGAAAGGGTATGAAGAATAGAGTGGAAGGTTGTGTGGGTGAGTGGATGAGTGAATCACTTTTGGTGTCTTAGGAAGTTTTAGCTTGTAGAGTTTCTACCAATGATTGCTAAAATCACATTAAAACCATCATTCCTAAGACTTAAACATGAAAATGTATATTTTAATATAACAGCTCTGTAGGGAATTTTTTAAGAACTGTGCCTTTTGCTAATGCATGATCTCTCTTGTTACTGAGCTTGTGAGATTGTTGTAGCCACGCATTCCAGGAAAAAAACTCACTCAGAAGGACAATGCAGATAGTAGAGTGCAGTTTATTACACTGGTGTGCCCAAGGCAGAGACTCCTCTTAGCCAAGGACCCTGACCAGTTTTTGTGAAAACCTTATATACCCTAAGTATACGTGAACAAACCTACCTCCCCAAATTCCCTGAAACTAATCTGAACAAAGAAAAAGGAAATATACGATCAAAGTTAACCTGTGATTCATATGCCTTAAGCCTAGGTAGTTAACAGTGGACTATTATCAATAGGCCTATGATCATACCCCAATCAGTTCAGTTCAGTCCCTAAGTCCCTCAGTCGTGTCTGACTCTTTGCGACCCCATGAACCGCAGCACACCAGGCCTCCCTGTCCACCACCAACTACCGGAGTTTACCCAAACTCATGCCCATTGAGTCGGTGATTCCACCCAACCATCTCATCCTCTGTCAT
This sequence comes from Cervus canadensis, assembly GCF_019320065.1. Classification (NCBI taxonomy): domain Eukaryota; kingdom Metazoa; phylum Chordata; class Mammalia; order Artiodactyla; family Cervidae; genus Cervus; species Cervus canadensis. The sequence goes on from NC_057397.1 coordinate 42,918,991, forward strand.
CCCCTTCTCCTCCTGCCTTCAATCTTTCCTAGAATCAGGGTCTTTTCAAATGAGTCAGCTCTTCCCATCAGGTGGCCAAAGTATTGGAGTTTCAGCTTCAACATTAGTCCTTCCAATGAACACCCAGGACTGAGCTCCTTTAGGATGGACTGGTTGGATCTCCTTGCAGTCCAAGGGATTCTCAAGAGTCTCCTCCAACACCACAGTTCAAAAGCATAAATTCTTTGGCACTCAGCTTTCTTTATAGTCCAACTCTCACATCCATACATGACTACTGGAAAAACCATAGCCTTGACTAGACAGACCTTTGTTGACAAAGTAATGTCTCTGCTTTCTAATATGCTGTCTAGGTTGGTCATAACTTTCCTTCCAAGGAGTAAGCATCTTTTAATTTCATGGCTGCAATCACCATCTGCACTGATTTTGGAGCCCAGAAAAATAAAGTCAGCCACTGTTTCCATTGTTTCCCCATCTATTTGCTGTGAAGTGATGGGACTGGATGCCATGATCTCAGTTTTCAGAATGTTGAGCTTTAAGCCAACTTTTTCACTCTCTTTTTTCACTTTCATTGAGAGGCTCTTTAGTTCTTCTTCACTTTCTGCCATAAGGGTGGTGTCATCTGCATATCTGAGGTTATTGATATTTCTCCCGGCAATCCTGATTCCAGCTTGTGCTTCTTCCAGCCCAGCATTTCTCATGATGTATTCTGCATACAAGTTAAATAAGCAGGGTGACAATATACAGCCTTGATGTATTCCTTTTCCTATTTGGAACCAGTCTGTTGTTCCAAGTCCAGTTCTAACTGTTGCTTCCTGACCTGCATATAGGTTTCTCAAGAGGCAGGTAAGGTGGTCTGGTATTCCCATCTCTTTCAGAATTTTCCACAGTTCATTGTGATCCACACAGTCAAAGGCTTTGGCATAGTCAATAAAGCAGAAATAGATGTTTTTTTTCTGGAACTATCTTGCTTTTTTGATGATCCAGCAGATGTTGGCAATTTGATCTCTGGTTCCTCTGCCTTTTCTAACACCAGCTTGAACATCTGGAAGTTCATGGTTCACATATTGCTGAAGGCTGGCTTGGAGGATTTTGAGCATTACTTTGCTAGCATGTGAGATGAGTGCAATTGTGCGGTAGTTTGAGCATTCTTTGGCATTGCCTTTCTTTGGGATTGGAATGAAAACTGACCTTTTCCAGTCCTGTGGCCACTGCTGAGTTTTCCAAATTTGCTGGCATATTGAGTGCGGCACTTGCACAGCGTCATCTTTCAGGATTTGAAATAGCTCAACTGGAATTCCATCATGTCCACTAACTTTGTTCGTAGTGATGCTTTCTAAGGCCCACTTGACTTCACATTCCAGGATGTCTGGCTCACCATCATGATTATCTGGGTAGTGAAAATATTTTTTGTACAGTTCTTCTGTGTATTCTTGCCACCCCAATAAGCATAATAAAATGTATGATTCTATTCAGTTACACAGATAACTAAGGTATTCTTTTAGGCGATGGAGAGTCTAGGTACGAGCTCTGGGGCTCTTCCTTCTGGGGTCCGGTTTTCCAGTTGATATGTCATTTCCATAGATACTGGGCACATAGCTCAAAGTCCACAGTCTGGCCCAAGATGGGGTCCTGCTTTCATGATAGAGCCTATTCTGTTTTCTCCTTCAAGATGATATGAATTGCTCTACTGCCTAGACAAGAGTCCTGACAAACAATGCCAGGCAGGGAAATCAGAAGAATCCATTCCCCCCGTCTCTGTTATACTCAGAACAGTTTTTGTTAAGTGTATTCAAAAGTCCTATCCAAGTTTCAGAATCCACATTGTTTAGTAATTTCAAATACTCATAACAAGATATATATGAAAAATATGTAATCTTAAGCTCCCTTTGTAATGGAAGAATTCCAGCTAAGAAATGTAGAGAGAATGGGAAAATAATAGGAATCACAATTTTTATAATTCTTAATTAGGTAAAAGAAGAGTCTTTAGGGCTCACATTTGATTTGCTTCAGCTCCTTAGAACCTGTAGTTCTCACAGAGTCTCAGAGCCAGGAATAACCTGGTTAACTGAGTAGACTGAGGTGGCTTGATTCTAATGTCACTACTTTCTACCCACATGACCATCCAGGAAAGGAATACCACCAGAAAGTTTAATTTTCAGTTTTCTTATCTGTCAAATATTGTTATGAATAGTATTGATCTCTCAGTAGGATGAAATTATCTAAGACCTAAAGTGTGTAACCTTCATTAACAAAAAAGTCACCTACTCTGCAACAGACATTAATTTGATACTCACTTTGTCATAGACCTCACTCTAGATGCTAGAAATAGAAAGTGGACAAGACACCAGCCTCTGGCTTCATGCGGCTTACCTTTTGATGTTGGGAAGACACCAAACACAGTGCAGAGGCAAATTAGCAATTGATTACAAGTTATAATAATTGATGCGAATAAAGTAACTCTCCCATTCTTGTAACCTGGAAGGGTTAATTTTGAATTTATACTGGGTCTGCTTCTGTGACTTTAACTCTTTTTGCTATTCTAAGCATGCATAATGGTCATCTGATGGGAAGAGACGACTCATTGGAAAAGTCCCTGATGCTGGGAAAGATTGAGGGCAGAAGGAGAAGAGGGAGTCAGAGGATGAGATGCCTGGACAGCATCACCAATGCAATGAACATGAACTTGGGCAAACTCCGGGAGATGGTGAGGGACAGGGTGGCCTGGCATACTGCAGTCCATGGGTTCGCAAAAAGTAGACATGACCAGGTGACTGAGCAACAGGAATGACAATGGCCTGCCTCAGGGATATAGCCTGGCCCCGTCTACCTGTGAAGGAATGTGACGTTCTTGAATCCTCTGTGTGACAAATGGTGCATTGCCCTGCCTCTCCTCAGCAGCTTACCAGTGCTGCCCAGAAATTCACATTTGGGGAAGTCAGAATGACGGATAGATACAACAACTTTGTTTGTTGATATGACAGGGAATATTTCATTTCACACCACCCATGAAACGACTGAAAGGAATTGGAACTAACACATCCCCCTACCTGAGGCTTGTCATTCTAGGAGATGATTGCAGGAATTAAATGGTTTTTTAAATTTTGTTTCCTTACGTCCCCCCATACCTCTCTGATCCATAAAAGAATCAGACATGTCAGCTCCAACAACATGGTTATTTTGAGGTGCTAGACTGCCATCCTTTTGGTTAGCCGGCTCTGGAATAAAGTCCCTTCCTGATCCCAACACCTCGTCTCTGATTCATTGACTTACCTTGTGGTGAGCAGAGCAAGCTTGGACTTGGTAAAATTCTGAGAGAGTGGTCAGGGAAGGCCCCTCTGAGGAGATGACATTTCAACAATGCAAGAAGATGGGGAATCTTTGGCAGGAGATGGAATGTTTGTGTGAGGATCCTAAAGCCTACAGCTTCTTTGTGGAACCTGCTGTAGATTGAATATGTCTGTCCCTAAATTCATATGTTGACACCTAACCCTCAATGTGATGGTATTAAGAGGCAGAGAACCTTTGGAAGGTGATTAGGTCATGAGGGTGGAGCCCTCATGAATGAAATTGGGCCCTTATCAAAGACCCCAGGGATTTTACTCATCCCTTCTACTAAATAAGGACGGTGAAAACACAGCTGTATTTGAATAAGGAAGTGGACTCTCACCAGACACAGAATCTGTGAGGGCCTTGATACTGGACTTTCCAGCCTCCAGGACTGGGAGAAATAAATTTCTACTGTTCACATGCTACCCAATCCATGGTGTTTTTGTTATAGCAGCCTGAATAGACTAGAATAGTCAACCCTTTAGAAAATCAACCATGAATATTCTTTGGAAGGACTGATGCTAAAGCTGAAACTCCAGTACTTTGACTATCTGATGCAAAGAGCCAACTCATTTGGAAAAGACCCCAATGTTGGGAATGATCGAAGGCAGGAGAAGGGGACGACAGAGAACGAGATCATTGGATGACATCACCAACTCAATGGACATGAGTTTGAGCAAACTCTCGGAGACAGAAAAGGACAAGGAAGTTTGGAAGTCTGGCATGCTGCAGATCATGGTGTCACAAAGAATTGGACACAACTTAGCAACTGAACAACAACAAAGACCCCATGGAGGTAAAGCCAGCAGTGAGTCAATGAGCAGCAGAAAATGAGTCTGAAAGGATAGACAAAGCCAGATCAGTCAGGGTATTTCAGGGCCAGGGTTAGAAATTCAGATTTTGTTCCAAGTGCCACAGGAAGCTGTTGCTGGGTTTTGAAACAGATAAGTGACCTCAAGGTGTGTTTTAAGTATACTTTCAAAGTTGAATGGATTTAGACTGAGTAAGAGTGAGAGGGTCTGGTTAGGGGGCTGTTGAGTGATCCAGGAAAGACGCAATGGCGTTCTGGGCTAAGGTGGGTAGCGTGAAGATGGAGAGAAAGACATGGATTCCACATGTACTTATGACAGGATAAAGAGGACTTGGTGGAGTGAAATAAAAAGGACTCATGCTTACAACCTAGGATCGTGATTCACTGGTGGGGTGGTCACACCATTTACAGAGTTGAGGAGAGGACAGGAGTAGGAAGGGGGACAGATTTGGGAAATAACCAAATCAAGTTAGCAACCTTTTCTTTATGTTCTTCAATTATGATTTTGTTCCCCGCCCTCCCCCTTCCCCACCTTCGACTGTGATGTGTAGGCATGCAGGATCTTAGTTCCCTATTCAGGGATCAACCCATGCCCCCTGTAGAGGGAAGCTTGAAGATCAAACTTCTGTTCCATCAGGGAATTCCCCTCAAGTCAACAGTTCCTTTTAAGACATATTAAATTTGAAATGTCTCTGAGACAACCAAGCATAGCTACTGTGTCCCAGCATGGGAATAAACAAACATAATTTTATTTTTTAATAATAACTTTGATATCTTAGTGAATAAAATTGTTTTGTATGGAGTTTTTCCTTAGCAATTCTTAACTGAGAACCTACCGTAATCATAAGTGACTATTCAAAGATTTGAGGATTCTATTTTGGCTAATATAATTTTATCATGATTAAATTCAATCTACTAAAGAATCTCAAAATCTGTTAACTTTTGAAAAGCATGATTTAAAAATATATATATAAGTATAAAAAATGAAATCTTTTGTGGCCAAATTGAAATAGAGATCCTGGGTGGCCAAATTGAAATAGAGACTCAGTTCATTTAGTTAGTAGTATCAGTGAATAAAATTGTTCAACTTTGAGAGCCAAATCATGGCTTCCCAGTTTTCATCTTAGTTATATGAATGGAAAACATACCATTCTTGGATTTAGTTAATGTGTTTGTTTTAGGTTCTGAATTACTTTAATGGTAGCATTTTTGAAAAAGCAAATGGTATAATATCTTTCCCTCATATCCTGAAGAATTTAATCTAAATCAGTTTAAAAACAGGTATTCATTCACACTGTCACTTAAAAATATAGATATAAGGCCCCAATGTGAAATAACTCAAAGTTATGGTTCCCTCAGCAATTATAAATTGCTTCTGTTCACTGACATTTCTAGTACAATTAGGCTAGAACGTGATGCTATGAAGTGAAGTGATTGCTGGAGGGATTGTAACTGAGAACTGAATGATTTGAAGGTTTGCTTTTCTTTATTATTTAATACAAGGCATCGAATTTTCTTGTTGCTTTTTCAAACAGTGAGATAAATAAAGTGTATTACTTAACTCCTTGTCAAAAGATCAAACTTTTGGTTTGAGCACTAATTAGTTCATATACTATTTCTAGCAGAGTGCTGGGCATACATGAGAAAAACAAGACATATTTTTTAAAATTTGGCTAACTTGAACCTGGTCATGCATAAGAAGGGTGACCACCTGTCTCAGCTGGCTTGGGACTGACAGGGACTTTCAACAAATAGGATTTCAATTTTAAAACTGAAGTTGCCTTGGGAAAACCTGGAAGAAATCTGGTTAATTATTCACCCTTTAAGGAATCTGGTTAATTATGGCCTTTGGAGTAGGATGTGGGGTTGGGGGGAGTGTTGCCTTTGTTGTTGTTTTGTTCAGTTGCTAAGTCAATGACCGACTTTTTGGTGACCCCACAGACTGCAGCCCGCTAGACACCTCTGTCCATAGGATTTCCCAGGCAAGAATACTGGAGTAGGTTGCCCTTTCCTTCTCCAGGGGATCTTCCTGACCCAGGGATCGAATCTGAATCTCCTGCATTGGCAGGTGTGTTCTTTACCACTGAGCCACCAGGGAAGCCTCAGTGTTATTTTTACATATATATATACACACATACATATATATGTATATATTATAAATTTTAAACATATATATATATATACATATAAATGTATATATATATATTTAAATTTATAATTCCCAGCAAGAACTAAAAATCACTAAAACTAATTAAAATTGAATCTGCTGATCTTGAGACTAAAATAAATAGATCTTAAAAAATATCTAATAGGCTTTTATTTGTCCTTTGAAAGGCATGTTTCAAGCTGGAACTGCGTCTTATTTACTTTAGTCTTGACATTTAATATTAATGTCCGCAATAGGTATATACATTGATTTAACTCAGTGGTGATTTGTCTAGAAAATAAAAGAGAAGAGTGACACCACAATGTAAGCTGCCTTTCTTCCTCCAGGCCCCTGACTCTTAGATTCCCATGAAAAGGGAAAATGACTATAATCTATGCTTTATAAAATTTATCTTGGTTGGGGGGAAATGTGAGAAATTTCTAGTTCCAAGGGCTGATTCAGAAAGTTTTATGAGCCAGGATGCAATCTCTTGGTAATAAAACTAAATTTTTAGAGCCAGAGTTTTCTGTGTTGCTATAACAAAGTCAAATTTTAAACCCACCTTTTTCCTGCTGAATCATTCTTGAATGCATTTTTCAATGTTTAACTGAAGCATTAGATATGTAGATTTTAATGAAACCCAAAATTAAAGAAAACATTTGCTTCCTGCTTCTTTTCATTAAATGTTTTAAAAATAAATAAAACCAATCAAACCAGTTCATCTACATTCTTGGTAAAGCATTACCTGTTTCTTGACACGAGGAAGTAAAAATACACAATATATATATAAAGAAGTCTTGGATCAAGGCCATGTACCTTACTGCTTGTGTTGGCCTTTGAGATCAAAGATCAAAAACCTCCTTTAATCTAATGTACGACCAATCATGCTGTTGGTTCAATGGAAATGCAAATTACATGTATGCACACAGGTAAAGTTTGAGTGTAAATGGGAAAAGGAACAATGCAGAGATGTTTGTGGGTCATCTCTTCATGCCATTTAAGAGTGGGAATAAGTGAAAACTGTCAGAGAATTTTGTGTGGGGTGCCAAGCAACAGGTCCAGCATTTCCTGTCAGAAGAAGGTGGAGCTTCCAGTGCTGCTCAGATTTCTCTGAAGAGTGGTGGAATAAGCAAACAATTTCTCACCATGTCAATCGTATCCTAACTTTTACAAAATTGAACACATTTCATAGTGACAGATATTCTTGAATTATTGGAAATAGTTGTGTCAATAATAGGTGTCTTGTTAAGACAGAAATATCCTTGCTAGTAGTTTTTCATGACTGCCTCCCAGCATACATGCATATACACATCTTTTTTGCCCTTTTTATATAAGAACTCTGCATTTAAAGACATGTCTGACTCAAGGTACTCGTATTTGGGAATTTTAATTAAATTAATCTGAGTTTTTTGGTGGCAGTTTGGAATGCATTTAGAGAGGTTTTGATGTGCAATGGGCTGTTAGAATAAATAAGCCAATTCTGAAAATATGTAAAAGAAAATGTATTAGTTGCTAATGCTTTTGTAACAAATTCAGTGCCAAGAAGCAACATAAATTTATTATTTTAGAGTTCTGAAAAGCAGAAGTGAAAACATACATTCATGAAATTTGTAAAACATGATCAGAGAAGGTTTTTTTCATAATAGCCTCAAGCTAAAAACACCTTGAATATTTACCAGTAGTTGAATGGATAAGCAAATTGTGATATTAATCAGTAATGTAAACTATTTATATACACAGCTACATGGATGAGTCTCCAAAATATTGTAGTATCAAAAGAAGTAGAAGAAAAAAGAATACATTCTGCAGACTTCCATTTATAGAAAGTTCTAGAATAGGCAAAACTAATCCATGGCCATAAAAATCAAAACAGGGATTGCCATGAGTTGAAGCCATTGATTGGAAAGAAACATGAGGAAGGCTTCTGGGGTGATGAAGCCATTCTATTCCTTATTGGGTATGTGGGTATACTCACGAGCCAAAACTCAATGAATTGTGCCTTAAAATGAGTGAATTTTACTGTATCATAGTTTTACATTAATAAGCAAATCAAAATAATAACACAAAGTAAATATACAGCATTATTCTAATTTTATTTTAAATAATGTGAGCATACTTTATGCTTTCCACAAATAAACTAGAAGTAAATAAGCTGATTTATAAACAAAGGTGATTGTCAAGTGGTAAAATCATTGATTTTTTTGTTTCTTTACACTTCCAATATTTTCTCTATTCATTTTTTATAATAAAGTCATTTAATAAATAGTGCAATCACACAAACAGCAGACCTATGGTTAGACTGTCATTTTTGGGTCCTATTTTATATTTATTTTATTTATGTGTTATTTATTGATAGCACTTATTATACTAAATTTATTTATTTATATTCTTATGTTTATAATATATTGTGCTTTATTTATTTTGTTGTATTTATTTATATTTTAATTATTTATATAATATAGTTTTACTTTAAAATTTTTATTGTATTTAGTTATTATTTTAGTCAAATAATGTTTATCAGACTCCAAACATAGTTTATTAGCATGGAAATTGTTCAGTAATTAAGATTAGATATTAAAGAGTCTCTTGAAGAAGCCAAGCCTTGGTCTTGGGAGGCATGATGACACTCTTTAAATTTGGTTATTTCTAGGCTTCCTCTCCTTGATTTCCTATCTTTTTTTTCTACTCTGTGTATCGTTTTGAGTGTTTAATCACTCTCAATAACTGCCTCACTCCCAAGCTAACAATTCCCAATATCTTTTTCTATAGGGTTAATCTCTCTGAGTTTCACTCCTTCATGTTTATCTGCCTTCTGAGCACCTCCAACTGAAGGCAGTTACCTCAAATTCAACATTTTCCTACTAGACATGATTAACAAACCACTTTCCTAAATCTTCATGCATTTGGGGGGGCACACTTTCCCATCACTTAACCAGGAACCTAAGGATTCTCTTCTTTGTCTCTTTACCGTTACATCTAATGGAGGCTAAGTTCTGACCAAGCAGTCTCCTAAATAGCTCTCGCGTCTGCCACTTCCTTTTCAGATCCATGGTCACACACAGCCTCAGTCTAGCCTCTTATTAGCTCAAGCCTGACCAAGGTCAGTAGAAACCTGCTGACATATTTCCCTACTTCCACCTCAAGATTTATAGTAATTGCATTTGGGCCAGCTGCTCTTGTGCCCTTATCAAATGCAACCTGGCTTCCAAAGAGTTTGGTCTTCCCAGGTAGCTCAAACAGTAAAGAGTTCGCCTATGATGCAGGAGATCTGGGTTCAATGTCTGGGTCAGGAAGATCCCCTGGAGAAGGGCATGGCAACCCACTCCAGTATTCTTGCCTGCAGAATCCCATGGACAGAGGAGCCTGGCGGGCTACAGTCCATGGGGTCTCAAAGAGTCAGACACGACTGAGCAACTAACACTTCCAAAGAGTTTACAGAGCACTGAAACCATATGGGTGCTAGAGTCAATCCGCCCGTGTTCAGATGAAGCTCTAGCACTTGCTCGGTGTAACCTGGGGTAGGTTATTAACTTCCCCTTCCTCACCCTCCTGGTGAGGAAGTAGTAACACCATCAAAGAGCAGTTAAGAACTATACATGGGATAATTCAATCAAAAATACTCCATGTGATACCTGGCTTATATAAAGAGATCAATAAATTATATTTTACATAAATATGAATTTGTAGTATATTTAATATAAATAGACATTTAGATATATATGTATAAATTAATTTTTTATGAAGTGTAACTGCATTACAATGTGGTGTTAGTTTTTGCTGTACAATGAAATGACATAGCCATATGTACAGGATAAAGGACAGAGATGGGATGGACCTAACAGAAGCAGAAGATATTAAGAGGAGGTGCAAGAATACACAGAACTGTACGAAAAAGATCTTCATGACCCAGATAATCACGATGGTGTGATCACTCACCTAGAGCCAGACATCCTGGAATGTGAAGTCAAGTGGGCCTTAGGAAGCATCACTGCAAACAAAGCTAGTGGAAGTGATGGAATTCCAGTTGAGCTATTTCAAATCCTGAAAGATGACGCTGTGAAAGTGCTGCATTCAATATGCCAGCAAATTTGGAAAACTCAGCAGTGGCCACAGGACTGGAAAAGGTCAGTTTTCATTCCAATCCCAAAGAAAGGCAATGCCAAAGAATGCTCAAACTACCACACAATTGCACTCATCTCACACGCTAGCAAAGTAATGCTCAAAATTCTCCAAGCCAGGCTTCAGTCATACGTGAACCGTGAACTTCCAGATGTTCAAGCTGGTTTTAGAAAAGGCAGAGGAACCAGAGATCAAATTGCCAACATCCTCTGGATCATCGAAAAAGCAAGAGAGTTCCAGAAAAACATCTACTTCTGCTTTATTGACTATGCCAAAGCCTTTGACTGTGTGGATCACAATAAACTGTGGAAAATTCTTCAAGAGATGGAAATACCAGACCACCTGACCTGCCTATATGCAGGTCAGGAAGCAACAATTAGAACTGGACATGGAACAACAGACTGGTTCGAAATAGGAAAAGGAGTACATCAAGGCTGTATATTGTCACCCTGCTTATTTAACTTATATGCAGAGTACATCATGAGAAATGCTGCGCTGGAAGAAGCACAAGCTGGAATCAAGATTGCCAGGAGAAATGTCAATAACCTCAGATATGCAGATGACACCACCCTTATGGCAGAAAGTGAGTGAAATGAGGGAGTGAAGTCGCTCAGTCGTGTCTGACTCTTTGCGACCCCGTGGACTGTAGCCTACCAGGCTCCTCCATCCATGGGATTCTCCAGCTAAGAATACTGGAATGGGTTGCCATTTCCTTCTCCAGGGGATCTTCCCGACCCAGGGATCGAACCCAGGTCTCCTGCATTGCAGACAGACGCTTTAACCTCTGAGCCACCAGGGAAGCCCATACCTGATGCCAATTCACACATCAGTGAATTGAATAATTCAGTGTCCCTATTTTCTCAGGAAAGATGGGTATGAATGAACCACACTTAATCGGGTAGGCCTCTTCATCTTACTAATTCCTCTGCAGAGACCATCATGAAAGGCCTGTAAGAAAGCTATAGAAAGTTTTCAAACTACTGTGGAAAAGTCATAGTAATATGGCCTTCTCAAGAAAACTCCACAAATTAAATACTTTATACACTGAAGATACTGGGCTATCCTCCTACATGTCCTTCAGTTTCAACATATTTAATACAATTATTCTGCAATAGTATTGGAGGTTAATGTTGGAGAACTAAAGATTTATTTATTCCTAATATGAATTGTCTGATGTGTGGTCTGCTGTAAGAACTGGTCTATAAACTTAGCAAATTCATTACATCTATAAGGATTCTCCCAAATGTGAATTTTTTGGTGAATCTTGAAGACACACTGGTTTTCTTAGAAGTGTTTTCACATTCAGTATATCTGATCAGTTTCTGACCTGCATAAATCACCTCATTAGGCCCAAGGTGTGAATATCTGATGAAAAAAACTATACAACATTCATTACCTGTACAAGCTTGCTTTCCAATATAAATCCTTTCATGTTTCACAGATTTGAACTTTGGGTTAAAGTTTCAGCAGGCATATTATATCTGTGTAGTTTCTCTGAAAGACGTGTAATTTGAGGTCTAGTGCACTCGGAGCCTGGAGAAAGCCCTTGCCCACACATTTCCATGACTCTTCTTCAGTATGGACTCTTGTTGTCAAATGCATCCAACTCAAGGTGAAACTTTTTCCACCCCCACTGCATTTGTAAAGTACTGTTCCAGTTATGTTCCCCACCTTACATTTGTAAGGTTTCTCAGCATTATGAATTCTCTGATGATGTGAATGATGAGACCTGTTACTAAAGACCCGGCCACACATTACATTTATATGGTTCCCTCCATAAGAGTTACCTTATGGTCACTTAAGATTCACTGCACTCTAAATGTATGGATTTTCTCCAGCATGAATTTTCTCTTGCTTTGTAAGAAATGAATGCCTTCCAAAACACTTGCCACATTCACGATGTGGGTAAGATCTCAATTCAGAATTAATTACCTGATGGTTACTTAAGTCTGGACATAGAATCAAAGCTTTGCCACATACAACACATTTGTGTGGTTTTCCTCCAGTGTGACTTTTCTGAGGGTCAAACAGATGATAGCAGAAAAAGTGAAGAGGAACTAAAATGCCTCTTGATGAAAGTAAAAGAGGAGAGTGAAAAAGTTGGCTTAAAGCTCAACAGTTAGAAAACTAAGATCATGGCATCTGGTCCCATCACTTCATGGCAAATAGATGGGGAAGCAGTGGAAACAGTGTCAGACTTTATTTGTTTGGGCTCCAAAATCACTGCAGATGGTGACTGCAGCCATGAAATTAAAAGATGCTTACTTCTTGGAAGGAAAGTTATGACCAACGTAGATAGCATATTAAAAAACAAAGAAATTATTTTGCCAACAAAGGTCCATTTAGTTAAGGCTGTGGTTTTTCCAGTGGTCATGTATGGATGTGAGAGTTGGGCTGTATAGAAAGCTGAGGACCGAAGAATTGATGCTTTTGAACAGTGGTGTTGGAGAAGACTCTTGAGAGTCCCTTGGACTGCAAGGAGATCCAACCAGTCCATCCTAAAGGAGATCAGTCCTGAATATTCTTTGGAAGGACAGATGCTAAAGCTGAAACTCCAATACTTTGGCCACCTGATGCGAAGAGCTGACTCATTTGAAAAGACCCTGATGCTAGGAAAGATTGAAGGCAGGAGGAGAAGGGGACAACAGAGGATGAGATGGTTGGAAAGCATCACCGACGTGATGGGCATGAGTTTGAGCAGGCTTGGGGAGTTGATAATGGACAGGGAAGCCTGGTGTGCTGCAGTCTTATGGGGTTGCAAAGAGTCAGACACAACTGAGTGACTGAACTGATACATATATCTGAGGAGGGCATGGCAACCCACTCCTGTGTTCTTGCTGGGAGAACTCCCATGGACAGCCTGGTGGGCTACAGTCCATGGGGTTGCAAAGAGTCAGACACGACTGAGAGACTAGGGACAGCACGTACCTATATCCCCTCCCTCCCTCCCTCGCTCCCTCTGTAACCTCCTTCCCACCACCCCCACCTTTCTAGGTCATCACAGAGCCCTGAGTTGAGCTCCCTGTGCTATATGGCAGCTTCCCACTAGCTATCTATTTCACACATGGTAGTGTAAACATGTCAGTCCTAATCACCCAAGTTGTCTTACCCTCCCCTTCCTCCCCTGTCATACAGAGTAAAGTAAGTCAGAAAGAGAAATATATCATATTTGAACAAATATGTATGGAATCTAGAAAGTGGTACAGATGAGCTTGTTTGCAGAGCAGAAATAGAAATGCAGACATAAATTACATTCACTATCTAACTGCTACTCTCTCCGCAAGCTGCATCCAAAGCTGTGCAGACAGACTTGCAACATTGATCAAACTTCTTCAGCTTGTATGTTAGGCATCTCAGGATGTAATTTCAATTTTACATCAAGATAAACTTAGTTTCCACTTCACAAAGAGCAATGGAAAGGTCCACCTTGCATTATCTTGCCCTGTGATAAGACCCTTTATTTTCCACCTGTTATTGCTAAATTTGGCTTGATTCTGTGGAATCTTTAGTATACACAAAATCTCAGAATAACAGTGCAATTTTGCCATTTTCTGTTTATTTAGTCATTCTGTTTACTCTGTCTACTCTGTGCAATTCAAAAAGCAAACCTGAAGAGAAAAAGGATGCGTGGACTATGGAACATTCTGCACTGCCCAACTTCACCCAATGAAGCTGCCTTTGCTTCCTGCATCAGGTGACACAACCTAATTTCTAGCTGAGTGGTCTTTACTGATGTGTACTTAATAGGTCAGGAACTAATTAACTACCTTTCTTCTTTCTCCTTTTACCCCTACTGTGGTCATATGAGAAGCTGATCAAACTATAAAGATGACATTGTTTGCAATTTATTTTATAGTGCCTGTAGAATTAGACTGTTTCTTTCTCTGTAAAAGAGGGTAAAAGTATACTTACCTAATAGAGCAGTTGTGTGGATTAAATGAATTCATACATGTCAAGCACATAGTCTGGTACATAGTAAGGGCTTGATAAACATTTATCTATATTATTATCACTATTATTTTTATTATATTCTCAGCACTCAAAGTCTATGACAATCTAAAAGTGACATCAAAACAGATACACGCACATACATACTTACATATCAATATCAAAACCAAACACAGCACATGTATTAAATATATGGAATATTTTAGTTAATTTCCTGTGATTTAGTTTTAATTTCCCTTGCATGTTGAGATCTCATTATACTTTCAATAAGTGGTTGGAAGAACTTCTGTGTGATTTTACTTTTCCATTCTGTTCTTTTCAACTGATATTTATTGGGTTATTATGTGGCAGATACTTTTGTGTGCGCTGGACATCAAGTGGAAGACAGTGCTAATACATCCCTACTCTGATAGGGTTTAGAGTCTAGCAGTGAGTATATTTATTAAACAAAAGATTGCAAGTTTGGTTAATTATGTTTGGGGAAATACTATGGGAAGGTACAACTGTCATTCACTGATTTTTTAGTTTCCAGGCAATGAATAAAGTGAGCTATTTAACTCATTTTAATAATAGTTTCTCAGACTATATATCCTAAATAAGTAAACTTTTGCTCATTTTGCCTAAATTATTTTAAAACCAGACCTTTGTGAGCAGTGGACTTATCCTGGTAATCAGACATTTAATAGATTAGAATAAACAAAGATTTTGAACCAAGTTATTCACAAAATCAGAGTGTACATAGTTAATGAAAGAAATTTAGGCACAAATTCCACAGCAGTAAATAATACTCTAGAACGATCAGTGGACTGAATGAATGAATAAATGAATTTAGCAAACAGAATAGAAATTCAGTTCTGAATGTAAAATTCTGAAATATATTCTTTAATTTCAGATTGATTCCACAAATTGACTTTATAAATTTTGGCAGGTCATATTTTATCTCTTTTACAAAGATTTTTGCCCTTTTGAAACAGAAAGTAATTAAGAGAACTAAAATTGTGTACTTTAAGTTTACAAACCACATTAATTCTTTTAAATTAAAGTATGTAATAAATGTGATAATGTTATAAAATTTCATGTTTTAGTTTTATCTGACATTTAAAAGAGCTATGTTGATCAATACTGCAAACATAAACAAGCCTTAGATATCATAATGTGTATTGTATTCTTCAAAGAAACTACATCCCTCTTCAAGGCAGAGACTATCTTTTTAATCCAATTAAATTAAAGACAATAAACATCTTTGCAAAGAACAAGGGTTTCTATCTATAATTAAATAAGCACTGAATAATTGTTTCCTGGTATATTTATCTATATATTCATGCATAGATATACCTCTATAGCCAGGCAACCAGTCATTTAGGTTTTTGCAAGGGTAACAGTCATTCTTTTAATAAGCCTTTTTTTGAGCATCTGCTATGTGCAATGCTCGGATAGACATTGAAAAAAGACAAAAATAAACAAAATTGATCCCTGGCTTTGCATAGGTCATGATTATTATCTAAAGATCATTCTGTAAATACAAATTTTGTTAGTCATTTGTTTGCTTGAAGGCACTAAATTTTCTTTACAGAAACCATTTGGTTCATGTAATTTGGAAGTACCATAGAATATAGTGTGAACTGAATATCTCTTGAAATAATTTTCAGCCTTTACACTGAAATTCTTTTATAGTTGAAATTTCAGAATTTGAAGTTTAGGACTGCCGTTAGTCTAAAATTTTTGTGTCAAAGTTTTTGTCTTGATCTCTTTCTTACTCTCACTCACTTTGCTACATCCTCAAGTATACAAATATAGTTAGAATTTTCTATTTTTAAATCATTAACCAACAACCCCCTTCCTTCTTTAAACCATAAACTTTCTTATTCTCTGTGTGTTTGCATATCACACACATTATTATTACTTTAACATCAAACATGAGACTACCGCTGTATGTACGGCACAGTGAGATACACAAAAATGAAAAAGAGAGAAAGTGTGAGGGGGGTGGGGTGGGAAGAAATTCTACTTGTTGAGAATCCAAAATAGCTGGCAAATTAAGCACAGCTTAGAGAGCCAATGAATCTATTGTCAGATTCATCTATTTTAATTCTTTAAGAAACCACCAAGTTTGACCACAATTTGATTTTCAATCCAGATTTGATGTCTGCTTGCTTATGGCTTATAATTTTATTTTTTCCCCTTCTTTTTTGTTTCTTCCTGGTCATTCACGTTCATTCCTTTTCCTTCTGTTAACCCCAATTTTCATCCTTTATAGAAAGCAGTATTTGTGGGATATTTATCAGGT
Source organism: Cervus canadensis (assembly GCF_019320065.1). Classification (NCBI taxonomy): domain Eukaryota; kingdom Metazoa; phylum Chordata; class Mammalia; order Artiodactyla; family Cervidae; genus Cervus; species Cervus canadensis. The sequence continues at coordinate 42,935,629 of NC_057397.1, forward strand.
TTCTCTGATCTTCCTAAGCCAAGAGGGATCTAAAGTCTCAAAGACTGAAATCCAAATTAGCATAAATGAATCATATTGGAATGCAGGAAGATTCTAGCTTTTGTACTTTATATCAGAGAAAGAATTGGTAATAATGTATTTTTATGTGCTAAATTAAGTGATTATCTTTATGAGTTATTCCCACTCTTTCCTAGTGTAGGTGGCTTCCTCCATTAGAAAAGGAAAAATGTCTGTGACAACTCCAATTTCCATCACCTTTATTACTTGTAATCCCAGAGGAAGAAAGATACTTCATCTCTTCCATTATCCACATGTTAAATCTCTTTTTTTTTTTTTAATTCTTTGAATCAGCCATGGATTTACATGTATTCCCAATCCCGATCCCCCCTCCCACCTCCCTCTCCACCCGATTCCTCTGGGTCTTCCCAGTGCACCAGGCCCGAGCACTTGTCTCATGCATCCCACCTGGGCTGGTGATCTGTTTCACCATAGATAGTATACATGCTGTTCTTTTGAAATATCTCACCCTCACATTCTCCCACAGAGTCCAAAAGTCTGTTCTGTATTTCTGTGTCTCTTTTTCTGTTTTGCATATAGGGTTATCGTTACCATCTTTCTAAATTCCATATATATGTGTTAGTATGCTGTAATGTTCTTTATCTTTCTGGCTTACTTCACTCTGTATAATGGGCTCCAGCTTCATCCATCTCATTAGGACTGGTTCAAATGAATTCTTTTTAATGGCTGAGTAATATTCCATGGTGTATATGTACCACAGCTTCCTTATCCATTCATCTGCTGATGGGCATCTAGGTTGCTTCCATGTCCTGGCTATTATAAACAGTGCTGCGATGAACATTGGGGTGCACGTGTCTCTTTCAGATCTGGTTTCCTCAGTGTGTATGCCCAGAAGTGGGATTGCTGGGTCATATGGCAGTTCTATTTCCAGTTTTTTAAGAAATCTCCACACTGTTTTCCATAGCGGCTGTACTAGTTTGCATTCCCACCAACAGTGTAAGAGGGTTCCCTTTTCTCCACACCCTCTCCAGCATTTATTGCTTGTAGACTTTTGGATAGCAGCCATCCTGACTGGCGTGTAATGGTACCTCATTGTGGTTTTGATTTGCATTTCTCTAATAATGAGTGATGTTGAGCACCTTTTCATGTGTTTGTTAGCCATCTGTATGTCTTCTTTGGAGAAATGTCTGTTTAGTTCTTTGGCCCATTTTTTGATAAGCTTCCAAACTCATTCTATGAGGCCACCATCACCCTAATTCCAAAACCAGACAAAGATGCCACAAAAAAAGAAAACTACAGGCCAATATCACTGATGAATATAGATGCAAAAATCCTTAACAAAATTCTAGCAAACAGAATCCAACAACATATTAAAAAAATCATACACCATGACCAAGTGGGCTTTATCCCAGGAATGCAAGGATTCTTTAATATCCGCAAATCAATCAATGTAATACACCACATTAACAAATTGAAAGATAAAAACCATATGATTATCTCAATAGATGCAGAGAAAGCCTTTGACAAAATTCAACACTCATTTATGATTAAAACTCTCCAAAAAGCAGGAATAGAAGGAACATACCTCAACATAATAAAAGCTATATATGACAAACCCACAGCAAGCATCACCCTCAATGGTGAAAAATTGAAGGCATTTCCCCTGAAATCAGGAACAAGACAAGGGTGCCCACTCTCACCACTACTATTCAACATAGTGTTGGAAGTTCTGGCCACAGCAATCAGAGCAGAAAAAGAAGTAAAAGGAATCCAGATAGGAAAAGAAGAAGTAAAACTCTCACTGTTTGCAGATGACATGATCCTCTATATAGAAAACCCTAAAGACTCTACCAGAAAATTACTAGAGCTAATCAATGAATATAGTAAAGTTGCAGGATATAAAATTAACACACAGAAATCCCTTGCATTCCTATATACTAACAATGAAAAAACAGAAAGAGAAATTAAGGAAACAATACCATTCACCATTGCAACAAAAAGAATAAAATACTTAGGAGTATATCTACCTAAAGAAACAAAAGACCTATACATAGAAAACTATAAAACACTGATGAAAGAAATCAAAGAGGACACAAACAGATGGAGAAACATACCGTGTTCATGGATTGGAAGAATCAATATTGTCAAAATGGCTATTCTACCCAAAGCAATCTATAGATTCAATGCAATCCCTATCAAGCTACCAACGGTATTTTTCACAGAACTAGACCAAAGAATTTCACAATTTGTATGGAAATACAAAAAACCTCGAATAGCCAAAGTAATCTTGAGAAAGAAGAATGGAACTGGAGGAATCAACCTGCCTGACTTCAGACTCTACTACAAAGCCACAGTCATCAAGACAGTATGGTACTGGCACAAAGACAGAAATATAGATCAATGGAACAGAATAGAAAGCCCAGAGATAAATCCACGAACCTATGGACACCTTATCTTTGACAAAGGAGGCAAGGATATACAATGGAAAAAAGACAACCTCTTTAACAAGTGGTGCTGGGAAAACTGGTCAACCACTTGTAAAAGAATGAAACCACATGTTAAATCTCAACAAAAAGTGGTTGGCTTGTGCTTGAGCCACATTCTTGAATCAATCACAGCGATTAGGAAGTTTATTTGCTTGGCCAGCTTAAAGCATGTTCCCACCCACAGAAGGACAGAGACAAAGTAACATGTTTACCAGTCCTTGCTACAGCCACTTGGAAAAAGAAATATTGAGCAAATAACCAATATCCATTATAGGGAGCATTCCAGGGCACTATTTTCTTACAGACCTGACTTTATTTGTCATATTAGACACAAAAATTCTACATTAAAGAAGTGCTATCATGTGTCAAAAGCCCATTGTTTAGACATGTAACTTTGTCTAAATGATACATGGTAAATTGTTGTAGTGTAGGTTGTGTAGTGTAGGTTGACTTTTTTTTAAGCATGTCTGTTAATAGTGTCTAACAATGACAAGTTGCAACACACAAACAAGGAACATGAAAATCTAGATCACGTAAGAGCAGAATCATGTTAACAGCAGTGCAGTCTATTTTAAATCCATTAGAAAAGCTTCAGTAGGTACCAGTAATGAGTTTTAAAGTACCCAGGTCAGAAATACCAAGCAAGCTGCTAGTTCACCGCACAGGATTCATTAATCATTGACAATGCCTGCAAAACTAGGCTGTTAAAATGGACCAAACCGGCAGTTGGAGGAGATGCTGATCCATGAAATTTTCAGACATGAGGATTGCACAGAAATTAACCATATTGACAGCTTTGATCAGAAACTGAAGATTGTTGATATTCTAAGAAAAGATTAGAAAAAATGACTTGAAATATTCTAGCCAGACAAATGTTTCTGCATTTAAGATATCAGAGTAAAACAGCCAGAAGCTTAGCAACTAGAAGCTCTCTTCCCTGCCTTTTCAATCCTATTTTTTGGTTTCACTGATGTACTTCATCACTTGATAAATTACAATGACCATTGCACTGAATTCTTGCAGAGAGTGGACATCTGGGTTAGCCTGCCTGCTTCAGTTATCACCTGTTAATATGTGTGCTTCCTCAGAGGCAAGTGTGTGTGTTTCCAAACTTGTTTCACCAGGTCACATTACTATAACAAAATAATTCCATAATAATGAACAGAGGTAATATTTACAGTAAAAGAGGGCTGTTTCTATGAAGATTAAGTTAAATCCACTATAAATTCTTGGCTAACATAACTTTCCAGAAAAATTGCTGTATAAACAGGTGAGTGTACCCTTTATGAAAGTGGCTGTGGTGACTATCTGGGTTGCCACTTCAGAATCATTTTTCCTTCATTTTCCACTTGGGGTATCTTCACATGCTCCCTTCTGATTCACTCTCTTTCTCCTTTTCCCAACTTCTTATTTTCTCCCAGAGGCTGAACAGCCTCTCTCCAACTTCCAAGTACTTTGGGTGAATGAGAAACATTGGCAGGAGATCCAAGGGAGGGAGATTTTGAGTATTTATGGCCCTTGACCCTTCCGTGTGGGGTCACATTGGGCTTCATACATCCCTGGACCTAAGTTCTCATTTTTTTTATTTTAATTTTTTTGGGCATATAGTTGATTCACAATGTTGTGTTTGTTTCAGGTATATAGCAAAGTGATTCAGAAATATATATATATATTCATTCTTTTTTAGAGTCTTTTCCCATATAGGTTACCACAGAATATTGAGTAGAGTTTCCTGTGCTGTACAGCCTGTCCTTGTTGGTTATTCATCTTATATGTATTAGTGTGCCTGTGTTCATCCCAAGCTCCTGGTTTATCCTTCCTCTCACATTTTCCCCTTTCTCTGACTTACTTCACTTAATATGATAATCTCTAGTCCATTCATGCTGCTGCAAATGGCATTATGTCATTCTTTTTTATGGCTGAGTAACATTCCATTCAGAGAAGGCAATGACACCCCACTCCATTACTCTTGCCTGGAAAATCCCATGGACGGAGGAGCCTGGTAGGCTGCAGTCCATGGGGTCATGAAGAGTCGGACACGACTGAGCAACTTCACTTTTACTTTTCACTTTCATGCATTGGAGAAGGCAATGGCAACCCACTCCAGTGTTCTTGCCTGGAGAATCCCAGGGACGGGGGAGCCTGGTGGGCTGCCGTCTATGGGATCACACAGAGTCAGACATGACTGAAGCGACTTAGCAGCAGCAGCAGCAACATTCCATTGTATACACCTATATCTTCTTTATCCATTCATCTGACAATGGACCTAAGTTCTTATTCTCTTATAGGTAGGCTCCTCTCTCTCACTTCCCATAGTTATTTATTATTCTTTCCATTCAGTCCTGCAGGTGGAACTGTGCTCAATTTTTACCAGCCCTGGTGTACTCTACTATCCCTTCATTTCCCCACACTTTGCCCACAATTTTGTTAGTAGTTCCTTTTTTTCTGAACATTTAAAAAAATATATTTATTTTTAAATTTTTGGCTGCACTGGGTCCTCATTCCTGCATGCGCGGTTTTCTCTAGTTGCAGAGAGTGGGGGCTGCTCTTCATTGTGGTATGCAGGCTTCTCATCATGGTGGCCTCTCTTATGGTCGAGCACAGGCTCTAGGCATGCAGGCTTCAGTAGTTGTTGACTATAGGCTTAGTCACCCTGCCACATGAGATCTTAATTCTTGGACCAGGGATCAAACCTGTGTCCTCTGCACTGGCAGGCAGATTCTTAATCACTGGGCCACCAGGAAAGTCCCTAAAGTCCCTTTTTAAAACTCACCCTGACTTATCCATTTTGAGTGTACCAGTGGTTTCCTGCCAGCACCCTGACTGATATGCTGGAGGAGGATAAAGAATCTGGGTGCAGGCACAAGATCTCCTGGATGCAGATCTTCACTTCATCATTTCCTGTGTTAGTGAAGAAAAGTAGAGCATCTATAGCACCTTTTCAAACTCCAGTTTCTTATTTATTAAAATGTAGATAATAATGAATTCTACTCCATGAGCACATAGTCTGCTTCTACCACCAGGTGGAAAATCAATTATTTAGAGCTTTTTTGTTTAACTCCATATCTGGCACATAAAAAGTGCTTATTAACTTTTGGTAAATAAACCATTTTATAAATAAAAGACAATATTTTCTCATTCACATTCGATTCCTGGTGACTTTGGCAGTCATTAATCAGATAATTCCTCTACAGCTTTCAGGAGGAGTATTTCTTACGTGAGTATCAAATTAGGCCCATCTGAAGAATTTTCACTAGTGTCTCATCCTATTGGCTCAACACACTATCTAAAACAAATCCTGCAAAATTGAAATGAGCTAAAATAATAGGACACAGAATGAGAGGCATGAGTTATTTTGGCCTTAGAGCCCCATGGGCTGGGATTTTTAAATATCAGTATTTCTAGTCAAATCAACTGACTATAGAATGGCTCCTTTGCTAATTATGTTGGTGTGCTCTGTACTGACATTTCAACAATTTGCTGTGTAACTCTTATATAACCTTACATAGCACTTACTGGTGTGCAGGCTTGCTCTAATTACTTTACGTATACAAACCTATGACCCTCTGATGTAGTTACCCTTTCACAATCCCCATTTTACATGGAAAGAAACTGTAGCACATGGAGGTTAAGTAACTTGCTTAATGTCCCGTGACCAATACACAGTAAAATCAGGGTCATTATACTTAACTACCAGTTTGTATTTGCAGGCAGCAGAGAAAATGGTATGTGTTTACTACATTTTCCTCTTACAATCACACAGAAAGGCTTCATTTGCTAGATTGCCTTGCAACTAGATAGGGCAAAATGACTGAGTTCTAGCTAGAAGAATGTAGGCAATAATGATATGAACTTCCTTCCAGACATGGCCTTTAAAATAATTTTCTGCTGTCTTTCAGATCTCTCTCTCCTTTGCGGCAACTAGGAAGCTAGTGGCTCTACACAGGGCCACCAAGAGATGGAGAAGGACTCCCCAGTCTATTTTTAAGGGTCTTATGAATGAGAATTAAACATTTGGTGCATTAAACCCCTATGATTTGAGAGTGCATTTACTTAGACATACCTCAATGTATCCTGACCAGTAAAGGAATTGGTATTTTGAATCAAACCGCTTTAAATAAGTTATAATATGTGACATTAGCTTCATTATTAGTCATCAAGAAGATCCATATCACAGGCTAGGATTATGAGAAACTATCTATTCTGTTTATACTGTAGAAGAGCAGCTGGAAAGAACTGTGATTCTAGTAACTCCATAGACAGAATAAATGTCTTTAACTTGTTAGAAATGGATGTATAAGATGAGAACACTAGTGTCTATTGGCTATTACTGGCTGCCTTTGGCAAGGTTATTATGCAAAAAAAAAAATCTGACAAGAACTGGCCAGTATGTAAGCAGAATTGAAAGAGAACAGCATGCAGAAATTGAGTTCTTGCCACATCAGAAGGCGTCCAAAAATTAAAGAAGATGCTCCTTTCTTTTAGTTTCTTTTCAGAACTACCATCTTTTAGTAATTTGCCAAAATGACCAACACAAAGGGACAGGCATTCCCACTACATGTTCTCTAGGCCTTTTAGAAAACATGGAGTTGTTCCTTTGGCTACATCCAGGCAAATCTACAAGAAAGGTGACATTGTAGATATCAAAGGAATGGACACTTTTCAAAAAGGAATGTCCCGCAAATGTTACCATGGCAAAACTAGAAGAGCCTACAGTGTCACCCAGCATGCTGCTGGCATTATGTAAACAAACAAGTTAAGGGCAGGTTTCCTGCCAAGAGAATTAATGTGCCTTGCGAGGGTATTAAGCACTCTAAGAGTGGAGAAAACGTCTTGAAACATGTGAAGGAAAGTGATCAGAAAAAGAAGGAAGCTAAAGAGAAAGGTAAGTAAGTAAGTGTTAGTCGCTCAGTCGTGCCTGACTCTTTGCGACCCCATGGACTGCAGCCCACCAGGCTCCACTGTCCATGAGATATTCCAGGCAAGGATACTGGAGCGGGTTGCCATTTCCTTCTCCAGGGGATCTTCCCAACCCAGGGATCAAACCCAGGTCTCCTGCGCTGCAGGCAGATTCTTTACTGACTGAGCTACAAGGAAAGCCCAAAAGAGAAAGGCACTTGGGTTCAACTGAAGCACCAGCCTGCCCTACCCAGAAAAGCACACTTCATGAGAACCAATGGAAGGGAACTTGAGTTCAAGTTGGAGCCTATCCATGTGAATTCATGGCACAATGGGTGTAAAAAAGATAGAAGACCTGGACTGTAAAAAAAAAAAAAAAAAAAAAGATGTGATGCTAGAAGACATTCAAGAAAAGGTTTAATAAAACTTCTCAGTTGAAATAAAGTAATCTGGGTAAAGACAGATGAAGACTATAGACTTTCCAACACTGCCTCCAGAGAGTCTCCAAGAGAGGGAATGGGACAGGCACAGAGCAAGGAAACAGAGAAATACATCAGGTTTGAAAATTCTTCCTATCAAAGAATTTTGTGTGTGGTTGCTGGCACATGGAACCTATAGCAAGAAGAGGAGAAGACTGCTGAGTTTTAAAGGAACTGCATCCCTGAAGAGATCACAACTCTGGCTTTAAAAATTCCTTCAGATGAGACCTAAAACAATCCTGTGGTCCCAAACTTTTGAAGAACAGTCAAGCTTCAAAGGGGCTTTCCAGGTGGTGCTAGTGGTAAGGAACCCATCTGACAAAGCAGGAGACATAAGAGATGCAGGTTCAATCCCTAGGTCAGGAAGATCACCTGGAGGAGGGCATGGAAACCCACTCCTGTATTCTTGCCTGGAGAATCCCATGGACAGAGGAACCTACAGAGGCTATAGTCCATAGGATAGTAAAGAGTGGGACATGACTGAAGTGACTTAGCACGCACACATGCAAGCTTCAAAAGCTATTCAACCCTGAAAGAAGGCATGGTCTCGAACACCCGCATCAGTACAGGCCAAGGAGAATGATGAACAAGAAGGAACTTGCCCAGTGATAGAAACAGGGGTGGTAAAGATCAACGGTCAAGTGTATGCCCTGTTGGACCAGAAAGAGTGGTAGGTCAGCAGAATAAAAGAGCACACATGCACTTATTCTTGTAGCTGGAACAACTTTAGATTCTCAAATTGACTGATGGCGCTGTCAAATTGCCAGGTATAATGTGTCAACTCAGTAGCCATATGTTTTTTTTAAATCACAGAAAAAGCCTTTCTCACCTTGAAAATGTCAACTTGATAAAAAAAAAGAAAAGATAAATAGGATCACCATGAACATAATAAAAACCTGAAATACCTCATGGTCATTGCCATAATTGCTAGTTCTTCATTTAGGAAATGTCTGGTAATCGTAAAAATACTCAGGGCACTTAAAATTTCAGTGAGTGTGAAAGTGATCTTACACAATCAAATTGATTTCCAGCTGGCAATCACACCCCCATGGTCTTACCCAAGTTTGGTTTCTGTGTGAGGCAGTAACACAGCCCTGCTTATTGGACCAAGATATTTCAAGCAGTGTGCCAAAGAGGTCCAGTGTAAAGGAGAAATACGGTCTGTGTTTCTCTACTGCCTGAAACAGCCAGTAGGCACATTGTTTTATATTAAAGTAAACATACTGTATTGTAGATGAGATTGCAGCGTTGAGATGAATTTTTGAGATGAGCTATGGAAGTGCAAATAAATTTATTTTTGCAGCATTGGCAAACTTCAGCTTCCATGGGCTGAATCACTTGGCAGAGACAAGCCTGCCTGCCTTAGTTAACTGAGAAACTGGGAGGCAAGGATGAACAGAAGGGAGAATGGCTGTAGGAGGCAATTTACAATTTAGCAGGATGGGTATCGGTGCCTCCTCAGATATTTATATCAAAAATCCCACTGGTCTTAACTCACTGGATACGAGAGCAGAATTCAGGTCTAGGGCTTTCAAGGATGCATGTTCCTTACAAGTAATTGGGGTTGATTGTGATGGATGACGTCTCCTGGGCAAAATGAAGGTGCAGTAATGGCACAGCTAGGTCCTTTATCCCTCTTCATTTCTTTCCCTTCTTCCTACTTAGCCCTTCAATTCTAATCCACACAATTCAAAACAGTATTACTCTATACAAAGATAGATGCATTCCTAGATGGGTAGATGATTAGATAAATCAAAACATAGAAAGAAAAAGGAGAGACATAGAAAGAGAGAGATTCCATGAGTTACTGGAACTGTTACTTACTCCTTCCCCATCTCAGCTGTTCTGCCTTAGTGCTGGGACAGGCCAAAACCAAGCTCTGTGGGGACAACAATGGGATCTTGTGTCACAGCCAGCAGGACACACTGCATTTTCACAGAGGTTGGTGAAGAGGAAGAATGAGAGTCTACATGAGGCTGACAAGTGGCCAGCGTTCCATCAAGGCATAAGAGTCTGTAAGGACATCAAGACAAGAACCCAGAAAAGGCAGAGTCCTTTCAGGACTTGGATCCAGATGAATCACAATCTAGCAACAGCCCTATGTTTCCCACTTTCTTCCCCTGCTTCAGTCGGTCTGAGCTGAGTTGCTCTTTCCTGCTGTTAAAATATTCTGGCCTTGGCATTGACATGTACACACTGCAGTGTTTAAAATGGATAACCAAGAGGGATCTTCTGCTCAGCAAAGGGCACTCTGCTCAATGCTATGTGGCAGCCTGGATGGGAGAGGAGTTCGGGGGAGAATGGATACATGTTTGTGTACATGTGCTCAGTCGCTCAGTCATGTCTGACTCTTTGCAATCTCATGGACTGTATGTAGCCTGTCGGGCTCCTCTGTTCATGGGATTTTCCAGGCAAGAATACTGGAGTAGACTGCCATTTCCTTCTGCAGGAGATCTTCCTGACCCAGGGATCGAACCTGTGTCTTCTGCATTGCCAGGCTGATTCTGTACCACTGTGCCACCTGGGAAACCCACGTATGTGTATGGCTGGGTCACTTTGCAGTGCACTTGAAACTGTCACAACATTGCTAATTGAGTATACTCCAATATAAAATAAAAAGTCAAAAAAAATATTCTGGCCTGAAGCAGTACAAAGGGAAAGCTATAAGCTCAGAAGTAGTGGGGCAGAGGGAATGGGGAAACACACTCTTTGCACAAATGACTTTTGCTTGATTGAGTTGACTCTGATTGACAATAAAATTTGAGTCTTACTTTATGTGTTGTTATGATTAGAATTAAAATAGACTCATGATAACCAATTTATTGATAACTTTTTGAAGAATTTAGACATAAAACTGCATATACACATTTTCATTTCTTAAGTATGATACCCATGATAGCAAAGAATTTCAGGGTCTTGTGGAAACTTTTTTTAAAGTTCTCAAGGACTGGGGATCACAAGAGTGCGCTTAAAGACGTAAGATGATAGAATATGCAGATATGGATGGTACACTTGAATTCCATCTGACCCTTTTGCATTGGCGATTTAGAAACTCCTAAAGTTAGGAATATCTTTTAGTCCCCTTTGCATCTGCCAAAACCAGCTCTGTAGACTTAGTAGTTCTTTCTTCTCCTAAAAATAAATCTGTATACATTTTGTGAAAAGTCCCTATAACCAACTCTACTATTTTAGAGAGTCTCTCCTCCCTCACCTTCTAACTTTCACTGAAACTTTCCTATTTCTTCCTGGGTTCAAGTCCCATTGCCTCACATCTGGTATCTACCATTCTGCTCATCTCTTTATTCTGATGCTTTGTCAGCACTGTCTCTATTAATCCTGGCTGTCCATTGCTTGCTGCCTTTCTAAGTTTAATGGCCTTCCAAATTCCTTATCATATCCTTGTTTCTAGACGCCCTAGTAGGCATTGTCAGCCTCTGCTTGCTAAAGAGGTGAGTTTGGACTCTGGTCTCTCTGGTGGATTATTTTGTCTGCCCTTCAACTCCATCTTTACCTGGCTCCACCGTGGTTAGAGTCTAGAGAGGTTGAAGTTTTTAGCCTACAACAGCTGATCCCTTACATTGGTTTCTGGTTTGGATTAGCAATGGGAAGCACTTGTGGGTTAACAGGGAGGAGTAGGAGATGCTAGTCAGCTAATGATCTGTTGGTTTCCCTCCCCACCTGGCAGAAGGTCGCTTTCCTACTTCTAAGCCACAGTTCCTCTTGGATCGCTCTCCCATGAGCTCTCTCCAAGTGTGGTAACCCATTCCTCAGACTGGCCCTATAGGCATGGCTGTTACTGCCCCCCATGTTCATCACCTCTTGGTGGTTTCTCTTAACTGCCCATGAGCATGCATGCTCGGTCACTTCAGTCTTAACCTGCCTACATCTTTGTAAAAGCTCCCCTTTTCAAGTCTTCTCACTTACCTCATTTACATGTTCCATCTCTTTCACATAAGGACGCTGAATAAAACACTCCTTGTTCCTAAAATACTGCTCTGAACATAGTAGGGCCAGAGTACACCAAGAAACCTTGAACTCTCTTCCTGAATTGGCCCTTTATAAAGTAGCTATTGAGCAAACATGTTGTTGCTTAGTCGCTAAGGCATGTCCAGTTCTTGAAAACCCATGGAATGTAGTCCACCAGGCTCCTCTGTCCATGGGATTTCCCACAAAAGAATACTGGAGTGGGTTGCCATTTCTTCCTCTAGGGGATCTTTTCAATCCAAGTATCAGACTCACATCTCTTGGATTGGCAGGTAGATTCTTTACCACTGAACCACCTGGGAAGTCCTGTCCCACTATATACATCACAGTAATAAAAGAGGAAGGCAGGGAATAGGTTTTTCCAGACTAGAATACTATTCCTACAGCAGTGGGACCCAAATGCTTTCAGAATCCCCCAAAATGACTAGGCATCCTCACTAGGGGGGACCCACAGGCCCATGCTTCCCTCCAGCGGCACTCACACTGTCCTTTAAGATGACCCCTGAGCATTCCATCTTCCTGCCACACTGCATCCCACAGTCACTCCACTCCAGCCCAGGGAAGCCTAGTTATGTCATTTTCCCTCCTCTAGGTCAAAGCAGTTGCTTCTTAAGGTTCTTTCAGGAACTTCATCATGTTTGGCTTTTAAGTGTTTTCCACCAGATCCCCCTGGAATGCTCTGTCTCTATTAGAGTCACTTCCTTTATGTGAAGCTGTAATTTTTCTTGCCTTCTGAGGGACAGAGAAAAAGAGTAGTCTCCAAAACTCTTGAAATACCCATTTGTTCTTTTTGAGATGAAGACAATATGTTCCTAAGTTCCAAACCAATTCATGACTGATGGAGTTGTTGTAAAACAGGAGGTTTTTGGACAGTTTTTCCTCTTCTCCACACATCCATCAATACGTGTGCTGTATACACTGACAACATGCCCTGAAAAACTGATTTGTGAAGGTTTTATCTAGAACCTAACTAGCAAAGCCAGAGCAGAAACTCTGGACTTTTCAAATATGCCAATTACATGGTAAGGTGGAACAGTGCAATGATTCGGCAATGAAAGCGCTGGACTGAATTGCCTGAAATGAAATCCTTGTGGGGTGACCTTAGGGATGCTCTGTAATCTCTGGGCCTCTATGTACTCATAGGTAAAATGGAGATGATAATAGCGTGTGCCATATAGGGTTGATTTGTGGATTAAATTGAAACCACATATAAAATGCTTAACATAGCATTCAAATTACTTTAGTTAGTGCTGTACTATTATTTTGATTGATAATGTCCAGTTTCCATTCTTGATTTGATTGTTTCAACTCTCTTCTACTGGAAAACTTCCTGAAGAATATTACCTATATATACCACCTCTGGGACTTCTCAGGCAGTACTAGTGGTAAAGAAGCCTCCTGCCAATGCAGGAGACATAGGAGATGAAGGTTTGATTCCTGGGTCAGGAAGATCTAGAGAAGGAAAGGGCAACCCACTCCAGTATTCTTGCCTGGAGAATCCCAAGGACAGAGGAGCCTGGCAGGTTACAGTCCACAGGGTCACAAAGAATTGGACACTACTGGAGCGACTTAGCATGCCCGCATGCGTATCATCTCTACTCTTTGCAGACCATTACCCCCGAGACCCAAGCCTACTTTATCTCCTGATTCTCTTGTTCTATTGAGATTTCTTTTGCTAACTTCTTTTAGGACTTCATGTTGACAAGTCCAATAGGTACTTTTTAATGGCTTGTCTTTGAACTCTCATAGACTTTCAATAAAGTTAATGCTCCCTTTTTGAAATGTTCCTGAGCGTACTAACATTCTCCTTGTACTCTTTAACAATGTATCTTAAGAAACCTACCCCTCTCCTTCTCCCTAACCTTTAAATATTAGAATACCTCAGATCTCAGGTTTGGGATATTTGGTCTCCTCACTCAACATTGTAACCCAAAGCAACCTACCTCATTTCTGTACCTTCAAATCCCACCTCCATGTCCAGGATAGCTGTGGGGAACTCTGACCAGGACTGCCCATGAAAAGTCTCTAAAATAACATGAATGGGAAATGTCTATGTGCTGTGATACAGACTCAAGTAAAGTGAACTTTTAAAATTGCTAGCATAGAATTTCAAATTCTGGAACCTACTCTTTAGGCATATATGACATGGCTTGTTGATTTGCAGAATTATTGTCATATAATAGCATAAATTGTTTCTGACAAGGTCTTTTGAAGAGAAGGAAGTTTGATTTGCTCAGGACTTCTCATAGTATATTACTCTCCTCATGTGGGGTGCAGAGTATTACCAGTATTTTGAGTGAATCTTAGTGAGAAATAAAAAAGGGAACTTGTTCAGATGTGTAATTTGGTGGATATCACTCTTGCTAATTAATAAAGTATTGATGATTTTTATTTCTTCAGTCCTTGAATTCATCCTTGATTTCTTTGATCTAGGTTTAAGACCTTTAGTATCATGAGCTGGATGGTAAAATTGATCTAATAGCTTATATGGGAGAAAAAGAAACAAGGATAATATAGCATTTCATCATGTCAGAATAGGTTAAGGCTAAGCCTAATACCTGGTGGTAAAAGAATCAAAGTCTTATTTTGAATAGTCCATTAATGAGAAAAAAACAATTTATGCTGCTATCAGCATAAATTCATGCAAAAGGAGGTAAATGAGAGACTAACTCTTCCTTATTGTCCTAGGATAGTTGGAGAGATCAAGTTTAGCAGAAAGATGGGATGCTGAGAATGTAAACACAGAAACAGAAAACAGAAGCTACATCTTTAAAAACGACAGTGCGTGAAGCTGCTGATGACAAAAGTCACAGGACTGTGGACAGAAACCTCAATGCCCACCAAATATCTTGAAGTTAGAGGTACTTGATTTTAAACATGAGGCTTCTGAGGAAAGCCCTGGAAGAGCTGAGACACAGAAAATGATAAAATATGACAAAGTCTCAAAGGTTTAATTCCTTGAGGTTTTTAAAGTCCAGTGGGTCTCAGGTTCTTCTGCTGCTTGCCATTGAATATTTTCCACATTATCTTTTACCACACCAAATAGCCTCAGCCGAGGTCATCCAGTAGAGGCATAGTGAGAAGTGCTTATGACCCCAAGCTACTCCGTATATCTGTAAAAATGGCATTCTTCTAGGACAATATTTCCCGAAGCTGTGATACCAGTTAGAATCAATTTGTCTGGTTCTGGTGAGGTGAAGTGGACTCTATTGAACTTGATGGGAAGGAGATTCTCTAGATCAAATGCTTATCCAAAGATCTCTTATGGATGCTGAGCACAGAAACTAAAGAAGGTGGGGTTACTTCCAGTGATCTTTGCACGAAATAAAGTGGAATTGCCTTTTACTCTTCATCACTGGGTGTCAATGGAAGAAGCCGAGTTAAGAAGAAAGGAACTAAGGAATTCTAATCCTGGTAACTAAGTGATAATTATACTTCTGCCAAGGGTGAGGATGTTTTCCAACAACTCTGGCTAGGAGTTCCCAGAAACTAATAAGCCATCATGACTATGTTAAATGTAAGATTTCAGAATCCCAAGAATGCCAATTATTTAGGAGTGATTATAAAGTTTGACAGTAAAGATTTCCAGTGTAAGAAGTTTACATACCAGGACCCAGATATCTTGTTATTTCTGTCCAGATGGACCTGAGGCTTTGTTTGTGGTGATCAAAGGAATACATCCCCCCTTTTTTTTTTTCTTGCACAATTTCACCCTGTGCCTACCATCTTGAAAATTCATACAGGCATGAATTGGTTAGACCTGCATATTACTTCATACTGAGCTGTTGAATTTTTTTATTTCTTTTTGGTTGTGCTGGGCTTCTTTGTTGCTATGTGTGGACTTTCTCTAGTTGTGGCTCGTGGGCTTCTCAATGCAGTGGCTTCTCTTGTTGTGTACTACGGGCTCCAGGGTGTGCAGGCTTCAGTAGTTGTGGCACATGGGCTCAGTTGCCCCTTTGCATGTGGGATTTTCCCAGGCCAGGAATCGAACCTGTGTGCCCTGCATGGGCAGGCAGGTTCTCAACCACTGGACCACTAGGGAAGTCCTGAGCTCTTGAATTTTCGAAAATGTAAGAATGAGGAAAACTTAAAACACATTTTAAAAGGAGCAGTCATGTAATGCTCCATCCCGCCCCCAATAATATAGGAAATTATATGAAGAAAGAAGAGCTTAGGAATTTTTTTCTTTTACACTTTCAAAGATGGAGACACAAACATATATATTTATTCCCTGCCCTACACTTTTTATCCAATCTGTCTGTGCAAGGGTGTTTAGGGTTAGAAAACCCAGAAAAAATATTTCCAAGCTTCTCAAAAAAAAAAACCAAAAAACTATGTTTTTTGATATTTCACTCCAGTGTCTCAAAATGTATTTTTGGATTTCCTTTTTTCTCAAATGTAGAGACAAATATTTTGGACTGTGTTGGAAATAGCTTCCTGTGTTGGCTCACTCTATTCGTTAAGTCCTAAGGTCCTTTAGGGCAAAGATAATATCTTGGTTTTGTGGATGAGAGAACTCTGGTGCTTGTAAGTGCCTGTACAAAAATCCTTCATTCTTCCCGGAGACTGAGTCCCTGAAATGTACCAATGTCAGCAGAATCAAAGATAAGATCAGAAAAATCAGGGAGCTTGGGAAAACATATTCTGAAACATATTATTATTTTAAACATAAACATTTCCAGAAAACATCTATGTGTAAAAACACATATACCTCTTCTGGTAAGATTTCTTCAAAATCGTCTTCTCTGAGTTGATTCAGGAAACATGCACATGAAATTGTGATCTCCTAGGAAAGAGTCTCCCACAATTGTCCATTATGTGTGCTATAGTTCTTTTTTATATATTAATCTTTTTATTAGAATATATTAATAATTGGTTTAAAGTGTTGCATTAGTTTTTGCTGTGTAACATCGTGAATCAGCCATATGTATACATATATATCCCCTCCCTTTTGAGCCTACCTCCCACCCCACTCCCATCCCATTCTTCTATACTTCTTAGTAAAAATATTCACCTAGATTTTATTGGATTTAAATTGAATGTGTTTTGCAATTATGTCTCCACTTACCTCATTTTCTCAAGACCTAGGAAATGTTTCTGTATCTTGGCTTTTCACACATTGTGATGGAGCTTATGATTACTCTTCCCAATTGACATCCTAAAAATGTATCAGGGGATGGGTTGTAGACGATCTTCATCTCCCTCACCTCCTCCAAAAGCCCACCAACCAGATTTGTACAAAGAATAAGGCTTACTTAACTTTTGATAAATTAGCCTGTGTGAGGGTTTTAAAGTCAAAAAGACATCAGCCAAAGTGTTATATGGATTTTAAAAGTGTATGGACACAGTCTGTCTTATTTTCTAGTTGCAGATGCCAACATGGTGATTAATTCAAGGTAACCATACTCACGTTTTAAAAAATTATAAAATGTCTGATTCACTTCTCCCTTCTTCCTACCTGTCTTTATTATGAAAGTGACAATCTGTGGCAAATCTGTGTTTCATTGAATTTTGGTGTAGGTCACAGAAGATAATAATGTGGAGGAACATTTATCAGGGGTCAATATTCATCCAAGCACAGACACAAAGATACATTCTGTCTTCTAAAGAAGTGGTGTGGGTGGGTATACCCAATGACGCGGGAACTTCTTGTTCACATCAAAATTAGTCAGCCTACAGGAATGTAAAAATGTATTTGAAGAAATATGTTAATGTTGCTCTTCAAGAAATGGTAATGTGGTACTTTTATCAAAAAAGTTTCCTTGTCCGACTTGTTTCAGTATAATTTTGAAGAAGTGTTACATTGAAGAGGAAGTAGGAGTAAAAATAGAATAGGTTTATATATTCCATCCCCAACAGTGGATTAACTTTTTGGCTTCAGTACGGTAGCCTTGATGTTCAATGAGCCAGAGGAGAGTTCTGTTCATGAGGCTAGGAATCTGATCTGTCTCCTTTTTCATTGTGCCTCTCGCCCTCATATCATAGTTAAACGCTCCTTAAGTATATTTGGTGAATTAATGAGTTAGTGAGCTCTACTCTCCACCTAAGTCAATTGTTCACCAAGTACATTTTAACACATCTGGACTCTGATCTAGATTTCATCCCACTGGCATTGGACACCTGCCTTGAACCCACTCAGTGAGGTCTTACCAAACCATTGACCTCCTCCCTTGGGGTTTAACCCTGTCCACCATATACCTTCTCCTAAACTGGGTTGGCCAAGAAGCTCATTCAGGGTTTTTGTAACATTTTACAGAAAAACCTAAAAGAACTATTTAGACAGTCCGATAAATAGATTATTTATATTTGAGATGCTCACATGACTTTGAATCTTAGTTCTACTCTTTATCTGTGCCTCTAATGCCTCACCAACAAAATCTGAAGTCACTGGGTATAGGGCATAACATCTAGGTTTAGAGAAATGTGCAAAACTTGATATTCACCTTAGTAACCAAAGCCACAGTGAGCACAGCTCTCCTGCCCTGATTTGTATTTTCATTAAGAGCCTACCCTAGCTTGTCTCAGGGCCAGGCCTTTCAGCGTTATAAACAGCAGAAAGACAGATGGAAATCAGAGGGAAGTATTTTAGTTCACTGTAAGAAAAAGAATTCAAATGGGGTTAGCAAATTACTAAAACCCTTCAGATATGGACTTTATGGCCATCTGTTGGGGGGCAGTAAAAGAAAGTCTCATATTAAAAAATGTATGTATACCATAACTGTGGCAAATGCAGTGGGTGCTGCTATTTTGCTAACTTTTCTTATTCCATAGATGTTTTATGTCTCTGGGTATGCAATCCAGAGAGCTGAAAATTAATTGGTTAATAACAATCAAAGCAGTTCATATTTGGGCATACACCTTAGCAGGAAAAAATACATTTTTTTAATACCAGTAGTTTTTATGGGTGAATTATCCAAAGTGTAATCAATGTTTGTTAAATGTGTCTCAACACAGCATTTATACCTTTTTATTGTGTTTAGGCGATGACTCTGGACATAAGCTCTTGTCTGGTTATAGAATGTGTTGCTTTGAGAAGGCAGTGTTGTGCAGCTGTGAATAAATTTTTAATTTTCATCCCCTGGAACCTTTGTGTCATCCTTGGGAAATGCCCAGCTGTATTCCTGAAAAGTTGAATAAACAGTTCACTTTTGAGAATGAAATTTATTTTAAATGCTATTTAAGGAATTTCTCTCCTGAATTATTTTATGGGACAGATAATTACTTGCTCATTTTATATTTTTAAACTTTCTGTTTTATATTGGAGTGTAGACGATTAACAACGTCGTGACAGTTCAGGTGGACAGCGAAGGGACTCAGCCATACATACACATGTATCCATTCTCCCCCAAGCTCCTCTCTCATTCAGGGTGCCACGTAACTTGAGCAGAGTTCCCTTTGCTATACAGTAAGTAGGTCCTTGTTGGTTATCCATTTTAAATAAAGCACTGTGTATCTGTCCACCCCAAGCTCCCTAACTGTCCCTCCCCCTGTCTTTCCCCCACCCTGGCAATCATAAGTTCATTCTCTAAGCCCGTGAGTCTGTTTCTATTTTCTAAATACGTTCATTTGTATCATGTCTTTAAGATATTTGTTTTGCTTTCCCTATAGTTAGCCTGTAAGTTATCTGCAAAACTACAGTGATGCTGCACGGCCACCTCCTCCACATTAATGACATGTAGACATTCTCAGATTTAAAGAGAAACCTGCAAGTACCATATCTGTAACACACATTTCTGAATTCCTAGCATCTCTGTTAATTAGCCCTAATCTTTAACTTCGGAAAATAATCAAGAGAGATTATCTGAGCCTCTGTTATCACAAGAGAATCATGGATGAAATTCCATTTAAAATAAGAGTAAAATCAGGAGAGAACACTGGGTTGACAGCTTCGATCAGCAGGCTGGAGTTCTGCTTTTCTCACAAATTGATTTTGGTAAATTGTCTAGCTTCCCTGGACCTCAGTATTCTCTTTGGGAAGATGACATTAAAAATGTCTGCCCTTCATACTTAGAGTTTATCAGGATTACAGGGAAAATAAATATGTGAGGGCATTTATTTTGTAAGCACAAAGTAAGTTTCACTGCAAATCTAATCAAGTGTGTGGTGTCTTCTAAAGTTCCCCCAGGCAAGATTGCAGGATAAATCCTATTCACTGAAACTCTGTCATCTTCTCTTGGAAGCATTGGCAGCAAAGATGAGTCATTAAGAGAAATGCTGTTATTATTACAAAGATCATAAGAGAAATAAGAATAGCATTAACAGTGCACATAATTAATATTCACACTTAGGGGAGCTTAGAACAACTCAGAATATGGGTCCCAATGTGAGCTGCCTATGGGCAATGTTTAGTGTCTGTTCCCTCTCTACTTTTTCATCCTGTAAGTGATCCCTGGTGGATCATTCGGTAGAGAGTCTGCCTGCAATACAGGAGACCCAGGTTCAATCCCTGGGTCAGGAAGTTACCTTGGCGGAGGACATGGCAACCCACTCCAGTATTCTTGCCTGGAGAATCCCATGGACAGAGGAGCCTGGCGGGCTACATAGTCCATGGGGGTCACACGAGTAGGACACGACTTAGCGACTAAACCTACCTATCAAAGTATTTCTAGACTCTTGTTCCTTGAGCTCTTGGCTGGCATTCTACCCAGGGATCCTGACTTTGATCTGATGTCTTGCTTTGTAATTCTGATTTAATTGCTCTGCTTTCAAAATATGCCATAATTCTCAAAAGTCTGAATCCATAACTAGTTTATTAACCTGATGAATGATAAACATTGACCAAATTCCTGTTATTGAGCTGAATTGAATGTGGTATAAATGGCTGGCCTTGACTTTGGAGCTGAATTGAATGTGGTATAAATGGGAGACCTTGACTTTGACATCACTGTGTCCTAATGACCTACTATATAGTTAGAACCTTCAGAACTTTTCTTCAGAGGTGAGAAGTGGAGAGGTCACAGTTTTGGCTAGCAGACTCTTTTATATGACTTAGAATTTAGATTAAGAATCACAAGTCACCAACTTTTAAAAATAGAAAACTATCTCACAAATTTCCAGCTTTCTGACTTCTCTTAAATATCAGACCATATAGTGGCACTGGGTACTTCATGGCAAAAATAGCAATGACTGAGAAGCAGCTGGTTTCTTTAGGAGGGCAATCTGTGTTCAGTGTACCAGGGTCCCCACCTGTACCACTTCATTTATTTATGTCATCTGTGTGGCCCCTGTAGGACCTGAGTTTGTGACCCTTGAAACATTCTCGGAAATAACCTAATTAAATCCATTCTCATAACCAGTTAGTCATGGATGAAATCATGAACAGATGGTTTAAGGTGAACATATGTTGTTGATCTGTTTCTCTTACTTCATTAACTGTTTTGCCAGCATTTTAAACAGTCTAATTATATGTCACAAACTATAACTGGAGCAGCAGTTTACAAGGGGATAATCTAGGGTTTGGCTGAACTTTTAGTTTTAAATTTCAAACGAGAGCTGCTTTGAGGTTTGAACTGCAGTTCAAAGTAGAATTTTAACAGCTTAGTATTATAATATAGGTGAGTCTTAGGCAAGTTCCAAATGCCATACTTGACACATTGTTTTGATGTCATAGGAAAAATGTCATAGGAAATGACATCATAGGAAATGACATCTTGTGATATCATAGGAAAGCACCACTGATGTGGGGTTTTTACAACACACAGTTACACAGAATAAAGCACCTGCCATGAAATGTCACCATGAGTGATATATTAGAGGCAGACAAAGACCTTAGAGACATGATGTTAGCCCTGTGAAGCTCCCAGAGTTCTCTGAAGGCTTCACAAACTCTTTCCCTCATTCTCCATGCCCAGGAGAAGGAAAGTTGCTATGG
Organism: Cervus canadensis; assembly: GCF_019320065.1. NCBI lineage: Eukaryota > Metazoa > Chordata > Mammalia > Artiodactyla > Cervidae > Cervus > Cervus canadensis. The sequence goes on from NC_057397.1 coordinate 42,957,366, forward strand.
ATAAACCTAAGATGAGGGAAAAAATGGAGACATATTAATAGAAGGGGGTCATCTTAGCAGAAGATTATAAATAATACTGTTTGGGAACTAAGCTTTTCTCTTTTGGGAGGGTCCTTTTTTGGGCGGGGCTGCATAGTTGCTTTGCAATGCTGTGTTAGTTTCTGCTATGCCACCAAGTACATCAGCTATACGTGTGCATATATCCCCTATCTTCTGGAGCCCCCTCCCTCTCCCCCATCCTACCTTTCCAGGTCACCGTAGAGTGCCAGCGAGCTCCCTGTGCTAAGCAGCTGCTTCCTGCTAGCTATATGTTTCACACATGGCGTACAAATATATCAATCCACACCCCCCAATTCATCCTCACTCCCTCTTCCCCATTTCCACATGACTGTTCACCACATCTGCATCTCTATTCCTACCCTGCAAATAGATTCATCTGTACCATTTTCCTAGATTCCACATATATGCATTAATATACAATATTTGTTTCTCTCTTTATCTTTTCAATTTCTGGAGTTCCCTTTTCCTCAGATCAGAGGGTTAACATCTGGAGGCCTGGGATTAAGTTGTGGGTGTACAGAAAGGTGGCCCATGTTTGGTATACTTCAGTGAAGGCTGTCAGTCAGAAGCATAACATTTAACTACATGATTCCATATGGCCTAGAATAGGTCACTAAGCTAGAAGGTCTTCATATAGAGATTTAAGGTTAAAGTATTTCTATGTCTGTGCAAACAGAGGACCTTGCAAGTGTGGCTATGGCCATGGTGGGTGACTGGTCAAAGAACTGGGGACCTTGGGTTCAAAGACAGATAGTACCTTGACATTACTAATAGAAGCCTTCTCATATATCTGGCTTTGAGCCTAGTCATCTTCAACCCACTGTCCAATTCATCATCCACTAGGCCATATAGACAGTGGTTTAGGGCCTTAGAGAGAGTCAACAGAGCAAATGTCTCTTAGCATTCCATTTGAGAAGTAGACAACCATCTCCTATACAACGAGTGATTCAAGTTCTCTCTTGGGACCTGTAACCTGATGAGCTACTGAATCAATAACATACCATGTATGAAAATGATCAAAATCATCGTGGATAAGCATGGCGATGAAGATCCCAAAATTTAGTCTAGCATTTCTCACTTGCCTGGAGTCAGAATGAATCTAGTGCAATTACAAAAGGATGGATAAAAATAACAGGGACAGTAGTCACAGGGAAATGACGAATGCGTAGGGAGAGGGAAGTTACTTTTTCTTCTTGACGAATTCACAGACAAAGTACATGGTAAGATGGCACTCGGTGTCATTCCATCTGCCTGAGCTCAGCATCTCCACACAGTCCTCGTGGCCATAGGGGTCGCTGGGCTCACCCTCCTTCCAGTTGCTGTAGTTCTGCAGGGGAGTGTTGTCAGTGAACACATACTGACCCTCCCTCTCAAGGTCGTTCACCCCGATGAACACCCGGAAGAAGCCACTCTTGGAGACGTAGTCAGCCAGCAGCGTGTTGGCAGCTTCGTCCTTGGGCATGGCCAGCATGCCACCCCGGATGCGGCAGTGGGTCAGGGATTCCCTGTAGTTCTTCTCCTCCTGCACGATGTAGTAGAATTTCTCTTCGGTTTCCCTAATCCCTGCTATGACTTCGAAGTGAGGAAAAGAAGAACGTGATTATCTGTCTCAAACAGAGAAAAGCTAAGTATGTAATATTGCTAGATTTAAATTAATTTATTCAAGATTTAACAATTCTTTTGCCTATCGGTAACACGGTAACACGGTAGGCACTGCTTCCGTGTTTTGCCCGCCTTTGTAGTTGTCTGATGGAGAACCAACTCCTGTCATTGGTCCTCCCCTGTCTTTCCTCCTTTTCTTCCCACACAACGTGAAGCAGAGAGCTGTTTGGACAAAGATGTATTATATGAACAGTCACCCAGCTCATCTCAGACAATCTTTCCCCCCCTAGTTTATGCTTTTGCCACCCTTACAGTTCCATGAACATGCCCTTCTCTCTTCCCCTTCCATGCCTTTCATGCCTGGAAAGTCTTCTTAGTGCCTCATCTGGCAAATTCCTACCCATCCTTTAGATTTTAGTCAAAATGCTTTCTTCTATAAGAGCCTTTCCAATGTCCCTGGACAGAGACAGGGGCTATTGTGCTTTCTCCCTCTGTTCCACTGACCCCTTCACTTCATAGCACTCAACACATTTTAGCCTAATTGTGTATCTCTTAAGCTTGTGAACATCCTAAGGCCCATGACCATGTCCTTGTCACTCTGTCGTCTCAGTGCCTGCAACAGTGCAGGGTAGTGGTAAAGGCTTATTGGACTGATACAGAAATAATACAGAATCTCATCCACTTCTGGCCAGATTTCTATATTGTGAATATATGTATCAATTGAGATGGTCTATACTTCACTTCTGGACTGCAAGGAGATCAAATCAGTCAATCCTAAAGGAAATCAATCCTGAATATTCATTGGAAAGACTAATGCTGAAGCTGAAGCTCCAATACTTTGACCACTTGATGTGAAGAGCCGACTCATTTGAAAAGACCCTGATGATGGGAAAGATTGAAGGCAAGAGGAGAAGAGGGCCACAGAGAATGAGATGGTTGGATGACATCAGTGAATCCATGGACATGAGTTTGAGCAAGCTCCAGGAGACAGTGAAGGACAGGGAAGACTGGTATGCTGCAGTCCATGGGGTCGCAAGGAATTGGACAGGATTCAGCAAACTGAACAACAACACATACTTCACTTCCGGTACATAAAGTAGATTGAGCTTCTGAGTAAGATTCAGGACAGAATTAGGAAGTCAGTATCATCCCAAGATCATGATACGCTATATATATTTAGGGCTTTGTGGTCCAAACACACACACATACACACATATATATGTATATATACACTTCAGGGCCTATAAGTTAAAATTTACAAATAAAACTATGAGTACTCAAATGTTAAGAACTATGGCACTATGTTAAACCTCTGGAGTTTGGTTTATTCATTGGGGTTGAAGTCAGGTCAGAGGCAGCCTTTGTACAGGTTATAACCAGAGTTATAACTGAGGGTTAATTAATATCAAACATTTCCTATGCCTCTAGTATTACAAGATGAGGATGGGCACAAGACAGCATTTGTGTGCCTCTACTAATGTAAATAAATATGACTGGATTATAATATTTCTGTACCATTGTATGGGAAACTCCGAATGAACTTTTTGGTCAACCCAATAAATAAAAGTACAACAAAGTGAAAGCAATTGTGACAGCAACTAGAACAGCTCCGATTCACACTGTCTCAGGAGAGAGCACACAAGCCGCACTTTAAGGGTTTCACTGCTAACCACCCTGGGGAAATACGAGAGAAAACAAAAATGGCTAACAGAGACTACTGCACAGTTTAGAGAAATGCATAATGTTCTCATTCATTTGTACTGAGGGTAGAGGAGTCAGTGAAACTTGTATTCAAATCCTTCCTCCACTGCTCAATAGCGTGTATCTATGGGCAAGGTAATCTCTCTAAACTTCAGTCTAATCATAACAATTAGTATTATTGCAAGTAAGCAACAAAGCAACTCCTGTTTTCATTACTATTTTTATCTTCTAAGATGCTGGTTGTTTGGCTCTTGTCTCTTTTTTTTTAAGGCCCAGCTAGTCAAATTCTGCCTTTTCTCCATTTCCCTCTCTCACTAAAATCCCCTTTTCTACCTATAGGAATGCACATATGTATGTCCACAGGGCCTGAAGTGTACTAAGTGGATAATCAGAATTTTAAGAGATCTCTAACCTGGTGACTCTATCTCAATAATCTTTGCCCAAACTAAGTTAGTTCCTGCTAGAGATATTAGAATTGCAGTGGTTTGTTGGTTTTTGTTTCTTTAAGAAAGAGATTACTTTATTTTTAAATTTGTATTTATTTATTTATTTTGGTCATGTGACATTCAAGATCTTGGTTCCTCAACTGGAGATCAAAACCATGCCCCCTGCAATGGAAGGGCAGAGCCCTAACCACGAGACAGCCAAGAAAATCCCAGAATTGCCATCTTGAAAGAGATAAATCCATGGATAAATACAAACAAACAACAAAGCAAACGAGAATAGACTCACCATTCTTGACAAACTTCATCGAAGCCTTAAGGCGAGCCACACTGATGTCTAGTTGTCCAACAACTTTTCGGTATCTTCCACAATCACAGACAGTACCTTTTAAATGACAAAGTTCTCAATTCATGTTGATGCCCATGAAGAATGGATAAGAAGGGCAACTGCTCTCTTCCCAATATTTACAGCCTTTTTCTAGTCTAGCTATGTCTTTCTGTGAATGGCGATGCTTTTCATCTTTTATTAAAGACAAGGTTTCCAATACACAGGAATTCAGAATATATCTTTTACAATATTTTGAAGGAGTTAAAACAGAGTTCTAAACCAGTTTTTTTTTAAAGAACAGTAAGCATGACAAACCACTGCTCACATATTGTGAACCATTTGGCATTTTTGTTGAACACAGAATGTACCTCTACAGTCTCAGAATAAAATCTTTACAGCATTTTAAAAACGTATTTCTAGTTTTCTCTTGTGTTACTGTATTGTTCGTTGGCGCACATAACTCTTCCAAGATGGGAGAAACCTTTCATGATGACATTAATATTAATTCTGATTATCCATTTGGAGTATAGCTTAACATTTTGAGGACTAAGTTTAAGTCATGTAAATAGATTCATCTTATAATTTTAAGAGCAAGTTGTTGCATTTGTGGATTAACTACGATTTTAATTTCTGCCACTAATTCCCCTTCACTTATTTACCTTGTCAATCACCTACTGATAATGTGGCAGAGAAAAAAGAGTAAGGAAAATGATGTAAATTTCAAATGATTTTTTTTCCTATTTAGTGGATGCTTCATGTCAATACTTTCATTTGCTTTTTTCTCTGATGGTTGAAAAGAAAAATGAATTTTACTAGCCAAAGGGAGAAAAAATTCTGTGGCTTTATTCATCCATATTCACAGTTAAATATAAGGAATTTAAAACAGCTCTTACAAGTAGGCTTCTCTACATCTTTATGGATAGGGGCTTCCCAGGTGGCTCAGTGGTAGAGAATCCACTTGCCAATGCAGGAGATGCAAGAGATGCGGGTTTGATCCCTTGGGTTGGGAAGATACCCTGGAGGAGGAAATGGCAACCCACTCCAGTATTCTTGCTGGAAAAATCCCATGGACAGAGAAGCTTGGCAGGCTATAGTCCACGGGGTTACAAAGAGTCGGATACAACTGAGCAATTAAGAATGCACACATTCACACCTTTATGGATAGAAATAATTGAAGCTCACTAGGAATGAGCTACCCACTCCAGTGTCCTTGCCTGGAGAATCCCAGGGACAGCGGAGCCTGGTGGGCCGCCGTCTGCGGGGTCGCACGGAGTCGGACACGACTGAAGCGACTTGGCAGCAGCAGCAGGAGCAGGAATGAGCTACTGTCTTTCCCTGCATCAAGCACTGGAAAGAGTCCTGTTTTCAGTATCAGGGAGAGGCTCCCAGGCCACTGATGCATGTTCTGTGACCACCAGGCCTCGCTTCATCAGGCCAGTTTGCTGGTGACAAAATGCTTGGCCAATGTTTGGTTGAAACTCTGGTGAAAGGCTGAGTCTATTGCTGGTCCTATTGTTGAGGTCCTTGTGGATTTTCCTCTTGGCCTAGGGGGATGAGGACTGCTTCCTGATTTGCTTCCTCAAGCAAGCGTAGCAGAGGTGGAATGAACCACTTTCCTTCTACCCGTTCCATAGGGCCTGAAAAGTCACCACTTGAGAGAGAGGAGAATTTCCTTCCCTCCTTTCCTCTGGCCCAAGGAAAAGGAGGTTAATCACACTGAACAGACTATTGTTCTTCTATTAAATACATTTATTTTTGAGATAAATAGTTTTGTAATGATGCTAAAAATTAAAAAGAAAAGCAACCTAAATATCTATCAACAGAGGAATGGATAAAGAAGATGTGGCTGATTCATTTTGCTATATAGTAGAAACTAATACAACTTTGTAAAGCAACCACACTACAATAAAAATTAATTTTAAAAAGAAAAAAAATGAGCATATTATACCTGCTTTGCCTTTTCCCCCAGGTATTCCAGGCAAACCCTTTTCCCCTTTGTCACCTGAAGAAAAACAATAGCCATGAAAAGAACAACTAAACAAAATAGTACTATTCATGAGTAGAATTAAATGCATAAAGTATAATGAAAGAATTATATCAGGCAGACAATATATTACACACCTAAAATAAGAAGAAAGAGGTTTTAAACTTCATTTGTAATATCTCCAAATAATATTTACTAATATTATAAAAATAATTTGGTTTCGAGTTGGCTGCACAGGTACAACTAATCAAACAAGTCAATTAGATGGAACAAGTTACTTAGATGGAATACAGAATTTCAGCTGGATGTATAAACATTTAATTTTGTGTCATTTATCCCACTAACATGTTTTTATAATGTGGCCTTCTAGGCAAAGATAATATAATATTCTGCATGTTTTTAATTTTTAAAGTTCTGTTGCTTTACATATCTGAATCAATTTATTAGCATAACGCAGTGTCTGTGTATTTATTATATTATGCCCCCAAGTTCTTCCATGTGGCTTTGCCCTTGGATTTTCAAAAATGTATATTGTGCTTTTTCAATTTAATTGAATAAATACATACTATTTACTTACTCTATGCAAGACAAAATATTTGCTTGGTACTTTGAAAAGATATAAAGAGAGATAAGATTAAACTTTTGGCTTGAAAGAGTTTATGCTTTTTGGAAGAGATGTGATGTATGCAAATATTGATAAAATAAAGTTGTGTCAAAAATATTATTCTGAAATATCAATCTTGATAATTTTCCTTTCTGCTCTTTTTTGTATGTGACCTTTTCCTTAGTCAGAGACATTGACAAAATAAATTTGAGAATCAGAATTGTTAAAGCACAGAGGAAAAAAGCTGACTTTTTTTCAACTTCAAAATAGTCTCTTGAAGTCCACATCAGACACAATAATTGAAAGCAAAAGCTTTTGATTTATAAGAGGAAATGTTTGGCTGAACTTTGGGGGAATCAAAAGAGAAGATCCCGATAGAAGTAAAATAGAGCTTATGCTTCAATGGAGATCTGGAAAAAGAATAAGAAAAAATTCAGGGGGATAAATACAGGATGATGGTCATACAGGTTAAAGAAGAGTATGAGGTTTACTCTTGTAGGACAATGATATGGCCAGGGATTGGGTAAATAACAGAGGGGACAATGTAAGGGGGAATGGAGTCAGCATTGAGGTTCTGCCTATTTCTTTCCTTTCCCAACAAAAAGGGAAAACCCAAAGGATTCCCCATATTGCCTGTCCATTAGCTATTCTGTCTTTGCTGATCACTTTTCATTAAGAGTCCTGTATGTGTTGATCATTGATCATCCAGAAATTCATGCCGACCAGGGCCCCAAGGATTTGCTGAGCCTTTCCTAATTGACCCACATGGATGCTTTTCTTTACAGTGATGCCAGACCTTCATGAGCTCCACAGATAAAAGGAGGGGGCTCCTTGAAACTCTGAATGTAGTTTGAGTATGCAGTGGAATGTGTCTGATCCTTGTGCTTAGATGAAATGAGACAATGGTGAAATCTATGACAATGGAATGTGATAAATATTGTAAGAGATACCATGAACAGAGATAACATACTCTGTCCAATGTTAGGGGGAGCTGACAGAGATGGTGCTCCAGCTGGAAGAATGAAGGAAGGCTCTCCTGAGGAGATGGTGCTGGAGTTTCAGCAGGTGGAGGTGGGAGCCAGGTAGTAGACCCCGAAGAGCAGAGGTGTAGTTGGGAAAGAAGCATAAAAGTATGCCGAGCATCCTGATAAGGAAGATTGATCTGGACACATCTGATCTGTGTCCTGAAAACTCCTCATTTCCCTTATGTGTAAGCTGGAAAAGATAAGACTAGATTTGAGAAAATGTTAAGGGAAGAAAGGGAATATATGTTTGCTGAGTGCCAATTATTTGTCAAGTATTGTTTGGATACTTTAGATGTATTGTCATATGAAATCCAATGAGATAGGTGCTATCATTATTTTTATTCTAACAACTGAAGAAATTGAGAGTCAGGGAGGCAAAATAAATGACTCAAGGACATCCAACAATTCAATAGCAGTGCTGCTATTAAAACCCAACCACTTCTGACTCTCTAGTTTGTGGTTCAGTTCAGTTCAGTCACTCAGTCATGTCCCGACTCTTCGCGACCCATGAACCACAGCACGCCAGGCCTCCCTGTCCATCACCAACTATCGGAGTTCACCCAAACCCATGTCCATCGAGTCAGTGAGGCCATCCAACCATCTCATCCTCTGTCATCCCCTTCTCCTCCTGCCTTCAATCTTTCCCAGCATCAGGGTCTTTTCAAATGAGTCAGCTCTTCGCATGAGGTGGACAAAGTATTGGAGTTTCAGCTTCAACATCAGTCCTTCCAATGAACACCCAGGACTAATCTCCTTTAGGATGGACTGGTTGGATCTCCTTGCAGTCCAAGGGACTCTCAAGAGTCTTCTCCAACACCACAGTTCAAAAGCACCAATTCTTCGGGACTCAGCTTTCTTTATAGTCCAACTCTCACATCCATACATGACCACTGGAAAAACCATAGCCTTGACTAGACGGACCTTTCTTGGTAAAGTAATGTCTCTGCTTTTAAGTATGCTGTCTACGTTGGTCATAACTTTCCTTCCAAGGAGTAAGCGTCTTTTCATTTCATGGCTGCAATCACCATCTGCACTGATTTTGGAGCCCAGAAAAATAAAGTCAGCCACTGTTTCCACTGTTTCCCCACCTATTTGCCATGAAGTGATGGACCAGATGCCATGATCTTAGTTTTCTAAATGTTGAGCTTTAAGCCAACTTTTTCACTTTCCTCTTTCATTTTCATCAAGAGGCACTTTAGTTCTTCTTCACTTTCTGCCATAAGGGTGGTGTCATCTGCATAACTGAGGTTATTGATATTTCTCTCGGCAATCTTGATTCCAGCTTGTGCTTCTTCCAGCCCAGCATTTCTCATGATGTACTCTGCATATAAGTTAAATAAGCAGGGTGACAATATACAGCCTTGACTTACTCCTTTTCCTATTTGGAACCAGTCGGTTGTTCCATGTCCAGTTCTAACTGTTGATTCCTGACCTGCATACAGGTTTCTCAAGAGGCAGCTCAGGTGGTCTGGTATGCCCATCTCTTTAAGAACTTTCCACAGTTTATTGTGATCCACACAGTCAAAGGCTTTGGCATAGTCAATAAAGCAGAAGTAGATGTTTTTCTGGAACTCTCTTGCTTTTTTGATGATCCAGCAGATGTTGGCAACTTGATCTCTGGTTCCTCTGCCTTTTCTAAAACCAGCTTGAACATCATGTATTGCTGAAGCTAGTTTGTGGTACTTTTCAAATAATTTAACCAACAATAGAATGAAGGGAAGCAAAGTCTTCAAAAAGAGCTATAAAATGTTGAAAGTAATATAAACCTTATCATCACCAAAAACAATATGGACTTGAAAGATCATATGACTCTAGCTTCATATTTTAATTAAAAAATAGTTTATTTTCTTTATATGTGAATCTCTTTCAATTCAACATGAGTTGAAAACTGATTCTCATTCTGCTATGATCCTAGTTCTTGTCTAAGTCCAATAATAAACATTTAAAAAGTATACAGAAAGTATTTGCTTTAGAAAAGTATAGGCTTTTGGAGAACTTCGCTGGTAGTCCAGTGGTTGGGACTCCATGCTTTCACTGCTGAGGATGCTGGTTCAATCCCTAGTTGAGGAAGTAGGAGCTTCCTACAGCTTGCAGCTGTGCAGCATGGCCAAAATGTTAGGTTTTTAAGGAAAACAAAGTGCACGTAAGAGACCAAGGAGATGAGACACTAGCACTATTACTCCCTAACAGAGAGAAATCAAAGAAATGCCTGGTAGGTATTCAGAGAAGGCAAAGATGACTGTGGATCAGAGTAGGAAAGAAGGCTTCTTTGAAGCAGCAGCCTTTAACTGGATATTAACAATGTGGAGGATAGATTCTTGAATTGATACATGGATTTTTTTCTGAGAAGATGTAAGCACTGTGACTACTTTCCAGTATTTTGACATGAATTCCTTTCTGTTTTTTAACAGATGGGAAAGACAAAACAGTATGGTGGAGTGAAAAACCACAGAAGTCTGAACAACCAGGGTTTGAATGCTGACTCTGCATCTTACTAGCTAAACATGGACCAGTTACTTAATTCCTTTACATTTCCATTTCTTCATTTTTAAAGTGGAATGATGGTGCCTAAAGTCATAAGAAGGATAAATTAGACAATGTCATGGCATTAGGTCTGTGCTTGACTTGTAGAGGGTATTTAACCAATGTTTGCTTCCACACACTAAATCAGAGTTACAGTAAAGGAAAGCGTGCCAAGTAGTCAGCCAATTCATGGTGGATGTGAGCTCATTGTGTCTATTTCCCCAAAATGAAATCTGGTTTAAAGCCACATATAAAAATTAAGTGAGAACACCTCTGTATTAACTGTCTTAAGGTTGAAGAATCAGAGGCTGCTTTTAGACAAACAAAACACCATAACACTTTCATTGTAAAAGGATTATCAACCTTAAATAAAAGCATCTATTTTGCTATGAGATTGAATTTACCTATAGTAAATCAACCTTTCCTATTCCTGAAATGAAATATTGACATCCAGAAAGCTACCTTCTCCATTCAAGTGACAACATTAAGGTCAGCCCAGAAAGTTGAGATTAATCTGAGTCAGTGAAAAATTTAGAAGGACCAGGGACAAAATGAGGACAATAAATTTCAAAGTACAGTTTAAAAATGAAATTAATCCAGGTGAGCCAGAACACTGAACCTCCATTTTCAAAAATATTCCAGGACATGCTCATAAATTTTCAAGGCATGTCTCTGGAGGAGAAAAACACTTAGCCAGTGTTGAAAACTGATGTTAGGGGAAAGTAGTAGCTAACAAAAATAAAGAGTAGAAAAGAGAGTCACATCATAGGAAATGACATATATCATTTATTCTTCATTCTTAATGCAATAAACATTTAGAAAGTTTCTCCTTTATAGTAGACATTAGAAAAAAATGATTAAAAAGCAGGATTTCCCAAATACAACTTATATGTATTTAAACAAATAGATCTGATATAGCTTCCATTCATTTCCTCCAGAAATTCATAGCCAGTTGAATGACACAGACAAGTTAATAAGGCATAGTGATAATTAATAAAGTGTGCACTAGGTGCATATGCATAAGAGTTTGAATGAGGAATTGGCCTGAAGAAGATAAGGTTAGTTAACCCTATCCATTCCAGACTGCTACTTCTCCAATATTTGGAACTTCATCCATTTTGAGGCTCAGAAAAATCATAGCACAGTTTTTGACATTCCCCCCATCTCTGTTGTTTACCATCCTCTCTTCAAGAGTTATCTAGTCTTGTTCTATGAAAGGGTTAAGACTTGGCTCAACATCATGAACTTCAGCTCTCCTGGTTGGAGTCTTATCTAGATCTGACACATCTAAATCTAGGAAAGTTCAACATCTAGAATAATTCACTGAAAAATGAAGGTCTTGAATTCTGGATGTGTTTATTGCAATAACGTAGTCTCCCCCTCCACGTCTGCTCATCTCTAGGGCAATACTTGAGATCTTAACCTTATATAATGTGATTGCATCTCAGAAATCTTGAAGTCCAACATCCCACACTCTAGTTACACATTTCCATCCCTTAACCATTTGTTAAGTGAAGCTGATATAACCAGAGGCAGATTTATGATGATTTTATCCAAAGCTTATACAATTTGAGGAGACTTTTTAAAAAAAATACCAAATTCCAAATTGAAAAGTACTTATAAAAATGAACACATTATAAGAAAAAATTTTGGATAATTTTTATTATCATTATTCTAAATTCTTTTTCAGGTAGATTCCCTATCTCCTCTTCTTTTGTTTGGCTTGGTGGGCATTTCTCATGTTCCTTTACCTGTTGGGTATTTCTCTGCCTTTTCATCTTGTTTAGATTGCTGTGTTTGGAATGGCCTTTCTGTATTCTGGTGGTGTGTGGTTCCTTTTTATTGTGGAGGTTTCACCCAGTGGGTGGGGTTGGACCATTGGCTTGTCAAGGTAAAACTAAATGGCTAAATTTTAAAAGTAGTCAAGGGCCACAATACAAAATTCACTTAAAAATGTAACATTTTAATTAATAAATGAATTTTGTGCATCTATAATTGTTCTTTTCATATAGTATGTGCTGTGTATGTTTGGCTGCATTCATGTTCATCCAACTGAGCTAGCAATATTTATTGATAGGTGTCTCATTTCCCTTTTCAAAATATCACCTTTGCCTAACTCAAGTTTGGGGTCTGTTTCTGCATTGTTTATTTCTTTCCACTGGTCTATTTGTCTCTGCACTAAATCAACACTATCTTAATTGTTTAGCTTTATAATAAATGTTTAAATTTATTAAACATTAATTTATAACATTTATTTGATTTAAGTCTTTCACTTTTGTTTTTATTTTTCAAGATACTCTTTGGGTATCCATGGTCGTTTTCATTTCCATATAAATTTTGAATTGGCTTATCAGATACCAAGAGAACTACTTCTGGGATGTTAATTGAGAGAAGGCTGAAACTATAGATCAAATTTGGGACATCTTAACAATATTAATTATCCTAACAATATTGAGTCTCCCAATCTATGCATGTAGCTTTACTTCCATCTCCTTAGATAATCTTTAATTTCTCTCCTTATAATCATGTAGTGTTTGTTGTAGAGAGCTTATACATCATTTGTTAGATTTATTTCTAGATATTTGCTATCATAAAGGGAATCTTTTTAATTTCAGTTTTTAAAATTGTTTCTAGTACTTAGAAACAAAAATTGATTTTTGTAAGTTAAAGCGCTGCCTGCATGTTTAGTCATGTCTAACTCCCACCGGGCTCCTCTGTCCCTGGGATTCTCCAAGCAAGGATACTGGAGTGGGTTGTCTTGCCCTCCTCCAGGGGATCTTTTTCACCAGGGATTGAACCTGCATCTCCTTCAGCTCCTGCATTGGCAGGCAGATTCTTACCATTGCACCACCTGGGAAGACCCTTGTTAAGCTATCTTTAAAAAAACAATACAAATAGCTTATCTGTAGATTCTTTTGAATTTTCTGGGTATGTTACAAGATTAGGAAATAATTACCATCTTATTTCTCCATTTCCAAGTATTGTGATTCTTCTCTCTTATTCTGGCGTTTTTGCTCTGGCTAGAACGTCTTCTATAGTATTGACTAGACTTGATGATGAGGGCTATACTTAACTCATTTCCATTATCAGGAGAGCTGTGTTCAATATTTCTTTACCAAGTATGATTTTTAGATAAATTTTCATTGATGCTATTCCTTTTCATATTAAATGTTCCCCTTGATTTTCAGTTTGCTAAGATTTTTTTTTAAAAAAACATGAATGGGTGTGTGTTTGACTATTTTATTCAGAATTTCATAAGTTCTAACTGGAGGTGTTTATTTTTGAAATAAGAAATAAGACTCCCATTTCCTGGGCCACTCATCTCTGGCAGACTTTGAACACCATTTAAGTCTGAGCAACTTTCTGCTCAAGCCTCTTAGTCCTTTAATGCTGCCTCACATGTGAATCTGTAAATGAGGAAAAATGGATCAGGATGTAGAGCCTACCTTAGTGTGGTCCCCTTCTTCTACAAATCACAGTCCCTAAAGTCTATTCAACTTGGTTGCCCTCTCATGCCTTCAAATATGTTTGTTTGTTTGTTTTTGACTCAACTAGCCATTCTTAGCAGAAGGATTCATGCAGGTGAATCTCTCATAGTCTGTAGCAGAAATCTGAATTTTGCCTTTATTATAAATAATGTAAGTGATTTTTCTCACCTTCACAACTTGTTATTGATGGTGTATGTAAATTAAGAATATTGTCAAACTTGAAAATACCTCTGTAAAGTCTTGTTCACATATGAGCTGTTAGATTTGAAATTTTTTTCCACCGATGAACTCTGCCGGGTACATTTCATACCGTTTCTTTTGCACAACCTACACATTTCTTGGGCTGGATGCCCTGGACATATTCCTATGATGATCTGACCTCTGCCCCTCCACTTTTCCATCATGACTTTGGATACATCTGCACAGTAGGTGGTAGAAGTATTCCTGGAAGCTATTCCAACATCAGAATTCTTAGCAGGAACTTAACTCTACGTGGAAATGACTACAAACTACACACAGATATTCCATTAAGTCCAAATGATATATTTCCCCAATTCAAGTTCTTTTTAACTAGCTCCCAAAATACTTGTATCCACTCCAAAAACTGATACAAGGAGAAGTATGATGGAGGAGAGTTGGATCAGAAGACAGGACTCTTTTTTTTTTTTTTGTATGCTGTTATGACTGTCTTTATTTTGTCCTTGAGGGAACTGAAGCACAGATAGATTAAGAAATGTCCACAAGGTCAAATATATACAAGAAAGACCCTGAGTGGATTGAAACCCAATCATTCTGATTTCAAACCTCAAGAGCTTAAATACTCTGCTGAATGACAGACCAAATAATCCATGGTAGAAGATGTTCATACCTTAATGGGTGATCAAGCTTAGGCTGGGAGCACAAAAGAAAGGACGGGTTCAGGAAAAGCTTTATCAAGAAGTCTACTTTTCCATGGTCTCAAAGAATGAGTGGTATTTTGACTGACAAAGAGGTGTCTGGGGTAGAAAACTGTCTGAGTAAAGGCAGGGGGCAGGAGAAGACACCTTGACACGTTTGGGAAACAGCAAAAGGAGACAGTCCTCTTAATCCATGCATTCCAGTGGGGACAGTATCACCTCACAGATCGAAAGTCAGTGCAGCAGGGGTGAAAAAATCTTACTCTTTTAAAATATATAAAGGGGAAATATACACAAACTACATAACATGTGGTCAATCGGTGGGAAATTTTTGGAGACTTGCAACAATTTGAAAAAACTCACAAACTGCGTAGACTAGAAATACCAAAACAATTAAGAAAAAGGTATGTCATGAATACATTAAATATATGCGTTAAATAGATAGTAGTCTATTTTATCATTTATACCATAAAATATATACAAATTGATTATAGAAAGTTAATGTTTATCAAAACTTCCATACACAACCACAGGCCATACATGGTGCCATTCCCAGTTGTGAGAAATGTAAACAAACATAATGATGCAATATTAAATCATAACTGCATAAATTTAACTGGAGTAAATACTGTACTAAGGTATAGTTTCGTAGCCACCTCCCACTACTCAAGTGTTGCAAGTATCTGCTTAAAATACTCTCTGATGCAATTCATCTCCACTGGAGCAGTTGGTAGGTTCAAGAAAATTGTGTATCCAAGTAAAAAGTGATCACTCTGCATCTTCAAACCAATAGTACAATGTCTGTATGAATTGCTAAATATCAGAAGCAGTAAGAACTGGCTACCATTGCGGGGTTTTAGGAAAAGAGGATAAAGAGTGCTGAGATAATAAAGAGAAGGCCAGCTCCATAGTGAAGCAGGAATGTGCAGGGTCAAAATATGAGTGAAAACAAAAGGATGTAGATATATACACTTCAGATTCCTACTCTGTTAACATATCTCAGACACAGAATTATTATTATTCCACTCCAATTAAAATACAGTATTATACTGTTCTTGGCTACCTTGATTTTTATGAATAATTGTTTTCTACAACCGAGTGTGCTTCATGATCATGACACCCATTTTAATCGTATAAAGGATTATAACCAGTAGGTCCCAGGAGACAGTTCTATGTAGAGTTTAACTGAACTTTATGTTTGACTCCGTCCTTGAATTTCAATTGAATTTTGCTCAAGGCCTTTTTGTAAAGACACATTGCTTACATATGGAAGAAACAGCCAAGCTAGGAAGAGAGAACTCGTATTTTAAAAGAAAGAAAAAGGGTCATTTTTGTAATACAGAACATTTCAAAATAGATCAAGGGTAGGTTCCCTCTGCTTTAAATTGCTACTAGAGAATGGTAAAATACAGCTTACCCTTCTTGCCAATGGGCCCAGTCTTGCCAATATTGCCTTGATCCCCTACATCACCCAGTTCTCCCTTAACTCCTGAAAAGAAAAATGTGTCATCTTTATATCTTAAGGTTTTATCTTCCTTTTAATGATATGCCTAATATATGATATTCACTTGAAAGAAATACTTAAAAGTGCATTCTTCTATGTGTGATATATAATATATATTCTTTGCTATATCACCTATTTTAATAGCATTATAATGTATGCACTAAAATTAAAGTGTGGGTAAGTATGACAGTCCTGGGTTAAATGATATTAAAATGCTTACAGATGCAATATTTCTAAAGAACTCAAGCAGAGGATGTTTAATCTAAAGGTCAGATAAGGGGCTGAGTGAAAGAATTCTTGTATTTTATTCTGATTCTATTCCTCCTGAGATCCATTTTAGCTTCACTTTGGGATTCTATTTCCTCACTGCCTTAAAACAAGATTTGACTATCTTACCATTTTTTAGAAAGGGAGCGAATGCACAATCATAAAACCTAGTAATCAAAGGGACATCAAAGATTGTTCCACCATATTTTTATTAAAAAAAAAAAAAAATATATATATATATATATATAATCAGGAATTCCTGAGTTCCTACAAAATTGTTATTAATTTGGGTTTTTAATCTGTGGTTATCTAAAAAATATTTATCAGCTGTAAAGCTGTCTATATGTGAGAATAATTCTGCAGTTGATTGTACATATTTCTTCCCAATCCAGGGATCCAACTCATGTCTCTTACATTTCCTGCATTGGCAGGTGAGTTCTTTACCACCGGCAGCACCAGGGAAGCCTATTTTCAGACTAAGAAGAGTTTAAGTTAGCATTTCTCAAATTGAAGTCTCAAAAGCCTATGAGTCTGCTTCTCTTTAAATTACTGAAGATATAAAAATCAGTGGTCCAGGGCCACCATCTTGCAGCAATTGGCGAGGAATGGTTCTAGCACTCAGGACACACACACATCACAATGCAGAAGCTGTATTTTGTCAAGGTTAAGTCTTGTCTTGTGATTAAAACATTCACAAAAATCCTTTGTGTTATTCTCATTTTCCTTGCTTGTACCTCTCCCATAAATACCCCACCATTTGCTGGGAGATCTTGGGGAAAAGTGAGTAAATTAATGGGTCAGACAGTTCTTTCTGTTTTTTCTTATCTTCCTCCTCACACTCTAAACCAGAGTTGCTTAGTGTGGCTTCTGAGAAGAGACACAGCAATCAACAAAGCTGTGTTTCTAAAACTAATGGTTTCTCAGATATTCCCAGAGACTGCTATGCTCCAGAATTCCCAGGGTGTTCCTCTTTCATTGGCCCTAACGATGCAGCCTGAGAGCTGTGTCCGAGTCTTGCTGACAAGCAATCTCATGGGAACTCTCTGGGGGTGGCTAAATTCACATGTGAAATACATTTCATGACTCTTTGGAGCAGAGGGTGTTATGAAAGCTGCTAAACTTCCAGGCCAAGTCCTGTATAGAGAAAAGTGTCAAAGTGATGTCCTGTCACCTACCTTTTGGCCCCATGCGTCCCACTTTGCCAAGCTTTCCCTCCTCTCCTGGATCTCCTTTTTCACCATCATCTCCTTTTGAAATGAAAAATGAATGAGTGAAGCAGCTCAAATAGTAATATAAGCACAGACGCCCCAGGAGAAACTGAACGTGGTTAGAATTCATCTCTCAGCTCAGTGCTTGCCTTACAGTTTCAAGGTGATTATGCCTAATAGGCACACGTGAACTAAACACTCAGAGAAAGAGAAGAGACTCCCATTAACTTTTTTCTTTCACTTTTCCCTTGTTGTTGGAGGAGGTAATCAAGAGGATGTGACTGTTGGTTGACCAGCAAGCTAGACCCTAGAACCTCACCCTCTCCCCTGTCCATGGAATGTATATTCCAGCCTGTTTGCATAGCTCAAGCCATTTCAAGGACGCAGCCTTGAGACAATAACGTGTTGAAACCACCTAGGCTGAAAATATGACTGAGCCCAGTTACGGCATCTATGTAAATAAACCTTTAAGATTCTGGTGGGTGAGTGCAGAGATCTACTTGCCTTAAGCTGCTTAAGACGAATCTTGAAACTTCCGTTGTTTATGAAACATTCCACCTACCAATTTGGAGTGGTCTGCCTTTCTTTTCACCCCTTGCCCTCTGTGTAAGGGGACAGGTTCAGATTTCACTGAGGAAATTCCCAAAATTGCAAACCAACACACATCCAACTTGGTATTTAAAGAAATATCCTTTTTGGTAAAACCCTGAGAAGTTTGCTTGGCCTGATGAATCTTTATTCTTGCTGGAGAATCTGGCAAATTCTGGAAGCATGTGCATGTATATACATCCATACACATGCATATCAGTGTATTATATGTATACATATATATATTAAGTATACATAAAGTTTATAATATGTGTGTATGTGTCCATGCTCAGCTGTGTCCATCTGGAAAGCCCATATATATTTATTGCTCTCTGACTTGAGAATCAAAGGTGCTTGAGAATCCCCAAATCATAGGCATGGACCTAGAAGGTAAGAACAGAAAACTCGCTAGGAGTGGGGAATAGCTGCAAGGCGGGTCAGTGTGAGCAGTGACTATTCTAGTCATAGGTGGGTTGAGCTCTAGCAGTTCCCCAGTCAACAAGGACTGAATGAGTGGTTTGGTGAAAGGTGTCCTAAACTGTGACCCAGGAATCCTGACTTTACGTTGTGTTAGTCACTGATGGGCTAAGCAAATTTGCAAAAGTCAGTGATTGAGCTCATTGGCTTTGGTGTGAGACCAATCTGGAGTTTCTCAGCTCTAGTATTCAGTATCTGGAGAAAGTTGAATATGTGACTTCATTTTATGAGCCTCATTTCTGTCTTCTATAAATGGAACTAATAACATCTAGCAATGAAGGCTCCTGAGAAATTTAAGTAAGATACTATGTGTAAAAGAAGGGCTTCCCTAGTAGTCAACAGTAAAGAATCTGTCTGCCAATTCAGGAAATGCAGGTTAGATCCCTGGGTTGGGAAGATCCCCTGGAGAAGGGAATGGCCACCCAGTATTCTTGCCTGGAAAATCCCATGGACAGAGGAACCTGGTGGGCTATCGTCCATGGAGCCGAAAAAGAGTCAGACACAACTTAGCAACTAAACAACAAAAATGCATAAAAGACTGAAACACTGCATACAGCTGAAACTAACACAACATTGTTGATCAACTATACTCCAGCATATAATTTTTAAAAAGACCCAGAATGTAATTGATGCTTAGCAGTGGTGGTAGCTTTTGTTCTTCCCTTTATACTTCAGTTTCCCCACCCTTCAAGTGGAGATAATCACCGTCCTCCCCAACTCTCCCAGCGTATTAGGATCAACAAGGAAGGCATGTGAATGTGCTTTGAAAATAAAAAGCACAACCCACAATATTATTAAAATCAGCTACCTGCCTTATCACCACAGCAATCTCAGGACAGGAAGGAGTCCTGGACATCTCCAGTGGAAAGTGGTAGATAAGAGACTTCCAAAAATGAAAATAAAATTCCTGGAATTAGATTAGATTAGTGTGGGAGAGAGACTGTTGAGACATTCATTTATCCAGAAAAAGCACAATCAGCCATTCTGTAATTTTTTCTGAGAACAGAATGTTTAAATGAAAGCATAGCAAAGTATGGAACAGGTTAGATTTCCAGATCGTGGGACTGGTCAGGCACTGGAACTGAAACTCTAGTATCCCCTTTAGGGGAAGGCTTTCAGAAAAAAATTCACAGGCGATTAGTGTGATCAGGCCAGTGACGTGACGTGGATGAACGAGATGGCATTTCTCTAGCTAAAGTTATTAGTGAATGTTTATTGAGCAATTATAATGTGTGCCAACACTGTGCTAATGTGCTCATCACAGCAATTCTAGGAGATAGAAAGGATTACTGCTCCATTTTATGGATGGAAAAACTGAGACTCACTGAGATTAAGTTTTTACCCTACTGTCATAGAACTTGTGAGTGGCAGAACTAGGATTTAACAATACAGTTCTCTGCCCCTCTGGATCCCTACTAAAAAACAATTGTCTCTTCCACTCTAGGATTGTGTGATTTTTAGCAGATTGTGGATTTTATAGAACTTGACTGCACCAGATTTTTCAAGGAGAAAAGGGGAGATGCAGAAAGTGAGTTTTTGTTCCTCTTAAAGTAAGAAAGAGAGTGGGGAAGACAAAACCAGCTCAATGTCTCAGTGACTTAGTTCATAGGGAATGTATCCTTGAGGTAATTTACTATAAGTGAGATCTGGCTCTGCCACTCATGAGCTGAGGGACCTCTGGAAGCCCTTGACCTTGGACCTTGTTTCACTCATTTGTAGAATGTCAGAATAATACCTTTTTCAGAAAGTTTTAGTATATGTAAAATTAGAAAAATATTTCCTTCAGGAAGCTCTCTCTGACTCTCTCAAGCTGCACTAAATTCTCCTTCTAATTATCTTCATTGTTTAAAATGTCATTTAAATGAAATTTAAAATAAACTTCACTGTTTATCCGTGCTGTGTGTTTATCTGTTTATCCTTTATACTCATCTGTGACCTTTGGGATCCCTGGGGTCTTGAGTGATTTTTCTACCACCCCCAAAACTTAGCAAAGTGCTTGACTCTGGAGCTTAATAAATATAATTGAACTGGGTATATTCTATGAGCCATAAAACATTTTACAAATACAATGATAATGTTTATTGAATATTAAGCACCAAAGAGTTCCTAGTCCTGGACCTGCATCCTGTCATTTGAGCTTCACAACAACCTCTGAGATGGATATCTCTCTTTTACAGAAGAGAAAATGAGGTCAAAAAGAGGTTAAATAACTTCCCAAGGTCATATCGATCATAAGTAATAAAGTCAGAATTCAAACCAGGGAAAATGCCTTCAAAACCAATGTTCTGAACAATGTGTATGATTGGGAACAAATTTCTGTTTTAACATTTCTGGGTCTGGGGATTGTTATTCCGAAACAATGAGGTTTCCTTGATGGCTCAGTGGTGAATAATCCATCTGTCAATGCAGGAGGGAGAAGGAAATGGCAACCCACTCCAGTGTTCTTGCCTGGAGAATCCCAGGGACGGCCGAGCCTGGTGGGCTGCCGTCTATGAGGTGGCACAGAGTCAGACACAACTGAAGCGACTTAGCAGCAGCAGCAGCAATGCAGGAGATGCAGGAGATGCTGGTTCAATTCCTGGGTTGGGAAAATCCCCTGGAGAAGGAAATGGCAACCCACTCCAGTATTCTTGCCTGGAAAATCTCATGGACAGAGGAGCCTGGCAGGCTATAGTCCCTGCAGTTGCAAAAAAGTTGCACATGACTTGGTGACTAAACAACAGTTCCACACAGTGGGACCAAAGATGCATGTCTGGCTCACCAAAAGGCAAGATCAAACACAGGCGTGTGTGTGCTTTGGTGAGTCATAAAACCACACTAATACGAATTATTCGTGCCATGATTATTTCTCCTCTCTCCCTTCTTGTAAGCTTTCCCATTCATTTTCAAGCAAGTACTTAAGTGGAGGCAGCCAGATGAGTGACTTAGTCATCTGCTGCTCCCTGGTGGTTGCTGATAGAGACCTGGGAGGGTGAAAATAGGATTATTATCCTTTTGACCTGTATGCCTGAATCCCAGCCTGGTGGTGAGAGGGCTGCTGGCTGCAATGAAGTAAACAACTTGTCCCCTTGCCTTGAGCCTGGGCCCCAGCTTCATTTGATCTTTGGGACTTGTTTTAATGAGAACAGAAGAGAAGCATAAAAGCAAGCTTTGGAAAGGATCCCCACATGGCTCACAGTTGTCTGCTTTTATCCTCTTGGCAATATTTCATTGGATTAGTAGGGCAATTTAGACTTACTTTCCTTCTTTTAAAAATAGCCACTTTGCATTTAAAAATTAAATGAAAAGCTATCAACTGTAATGAACTCATTTCAATTTTACAAAAATGATTTGTTTCAGCCCCCCGTCCCAGGCCACCAGCTTGCTGCGGTAATCTCTCCAGCAGAATTCCAGCAGAGCACACAGTTGAGCAATTTTTCTTAGGTACATTTTTTTCCCCAACAAGCAAAACGACTTTTAAAATTAAATTCTAGTTTGAAATGAAATAGCTGAGCCTAGGTCATTACCCCCTGCTCAAAGGAAGTAATTATTAAAAATTAGAGAATTGGTTTTGGAAATACTAAAGAAAATTCACAGGAAGTTTTGTACTTTTTCCACTGCCAGAATAATGTTATGTACGACAGGGGTGGGGATGGGGGACATTAACAGTCCTCCTGGTTTCAGGATGATTCAAGGGCATTACATCTATTCCTAATATTATTACATCAACTCCACCTCAGATCATCAGGCATTAGATCTCAGAGGTTGGGGACCCTGGTCTAAATGGTCTTATACTCGAACTGGTACCAAATGGTTAATGGGAGCCAATAAGAGAAGATTATCTTTAGATATATATTTTTTTGAAGGAGAAGATTAAAGATAATATCAAAGATTATTAGTAAAGAAAATTAAAGATTATCTTTAATTTAAAACCAGGCATGACTTGCTGATTCCCCCAAAGATAGCACTCGGGGATAGTGTAGTGAGATTACAGATCTATGGTGACGTTTTTTATAACAGCACTCTTTCTTCATTTGAGATTCTAAGGGGCAATTTTCTTCATTTTTTTTTTTTTTTTTAATGAAAGCAGAAAAAAATGAGCAGGTATGATTTCTAAGAAACATTATTTTTACCATCTTCATGGCCAGGAGGCATGCTATCTGTGGATAAATCCTGACCTTGGTCAACCTTGCTTGAGAACAATAAACAATATGTTTCGCCATGATTAGTAAAGAGATGGTGGTAGCACACAGGTTCTCTAAGAGATTTTTCTGAGATGCTTCCCTAACATTACGTCACCTCCTTATGATGAACGTGCATGAAATAAGATCATTCTTGTAAACAGCCAACACTTTTCCTAACACATTTAAAATGTTCACAGGGACCTCCCTGCTGGTCCAATGGTTAAGAATCTGCCTTGCAATTCAGGGGACATGGGTTCAATCCTTGGTGGGCAACTAAGATCCTACATGCCACAGAGAAATTAAGCCTGCGCACCACAACTAGAAAATTCATGCGCCACATCGAATATCCTGCTTGCCGCAACAAAGATCTGAATATAGTCAAATAAATAAATAAATACTAAAACACTCACAAAATATTGCTTGTACCTGTCCAGAGGAGGGATATGGTTACAAAAGAACCATGATCAGGAAACTGCATGCCTTCAAAGAGAAAAGCTGTCCCAGGGAGAATCTTACGTGAAAGGTAACAGCTTTTGATCAAGGTGAAATTTTCAAGGGGCTCAGTCTTAAGAGCAATAAGTATATTCAAGTTGAATGCAGCAATGGGACCATCATTCAGGTTTCCTCTAGAAGCTTGATGCAATGGATAGAACAGGAGTTTCATAGTCTGTTATGGGCTGAATTGTATCCTTTCTCCAAAATTAAGTCTGAGCACTGAAGAACTGATGCTTTCAAATTGTGGTCTTGGAGAAGACTCTTGAGTTCCTTGGACTACAAGGAGATCAAACCAGTCTGTCCTAAAGAGAATCAACCCTGAATATTCATTGGAAGGACTGATGCTGAAGCTGAAGCTCTATTTTGGCTACCTGATGCAAAGAGCCAACTCATTGGAAAAGACCCTTGTGGGAAAAACTGAAGCCAAAAGAAGGGGGCAGCAGAAGATGAGACAGATAGCATCAGTAACTCAATGCACATGAATGGAGCAAACTCTGGGATATAGTAGAGGACAGAAGAGCCTGGCGTGCTGCAGTCCATGGAATCACAAAGAGCTGGACATGACTTAGAGACTGAACAACAACCATAACCCCCAGAATCCATGTGTCCAAGCCCTACACTAGCACTTTAGAATGGGACGATATTTGGAGATAAGGCCTTTAAAAAGGTGGTTCACTTAAATCATGGCTTTTAGTGCAGTCAATCCAACCTGACTGGTATCCTTATGAGAAGAGAAACTTGAACACACAAAGGAATATGAGGGATACTTATGCTTACCCTGACAAGGCCATGTAAGGACACAGTGAGGAGACAACCATCTGTAAGTCAACAAAAGGGGTCTTGGCTAAGAGAGACTAAATCTGCCAACTCTTTGTGCTTGGACTTCCAGTCTCCAGAATGGCAAGACAATACATTTCTGTTGCTCAAGCCACCCAGTTTGTGGTATTTTGTTATTGCAGCCCTAGAAAACTATTAATAAATCACAGTCATGCGGGATCCAGTTTCCTGACCAGGGATGGAAACCTGGTCCCCTGCATTGGAAGCACAGAGTCTTAGCCACTGGACCACCAGGGAAGTCCTCGTTCCTCCCTTCTATCTCCCATCTTGATGCTTATTTTTTCTCACATCCATCCTTTTTTTTTCTTCCATTTCTACTGCCATTACTTAACCTCTTCCTGTCCTCATACACTAACCCTCGCAAGTAAGCCCTAAATGGTCTCCATAGTCTTCTATTCACTGGTGATTCCAAGTACCTAGAACTGTGTCTGTTCAATACATAGTTGTTGAAATACTGGTTTCTTTGACACTGAACTTCAGTTTTTCAAACCACCATGCAAACTTAATCTTTAAAAAATCACATTTTCAATATAAAACTGCCCTATTCAAAACATTTCAGCAGTTCCTCTGTGTTTCTAGGTCAAGTCCAAACTAATTAGTCTAGTGTTTGGACTTTCACAGACTGGCATCAGTGGAACTTTCTGGCATTATTTTTTGACACTGACCTGTATAACCTTCTATTCCTGCCCAGTGTGTCTGTTCATTGTTCATTAAAATGTCTTTCAATGTGTGTCTCCATTGAAAGGCACATGGCTTTCTCTCTGTTTGAAATTCATCTCCTAGGGAACAGTTATAAAATAAAAGACTTATATGACCATATGAGAAATTTAAAGTTTTTATATGATAAAAGATGCCACATAAATATATAAAGTTTACCAACAAAAATATGATAGATAAGAAAAAAATCAAACACTAAGACATAAAAAATGATTAATACTTTTATCATACAAAAAGTTTTTGCAAATCACTTCCCAAAAAAAGACAATAAATTAAATTAAAAGGTTAAAAGATAATCTAAAAATATTAACAGCAAATGATGGATGAAAATGTCCAGATTCACTATTAGTCAGAAAAACATATGTCTGTGTAAATATTTGTATCATATTTTGCCATCAGATTTAGTAATAATTTCAAAAGATTAATGTATCGGAAGGTGCCAGAGATAGAGAAAACACTGTCATTGTTTTTGGCAACATAAATTGTTACAACACTTTTGGAAAATAATTTATCAATGATGATTAAAATAAAAAATCCACAAACTCTACCTTGAAAGAAAAATGAAAGTGTTAGTTGCTCAGTCATGTCTGACTCTTTGCGATCCCATGGACTCTAGCCCACCAGGCTCCTCTGTCCTTGGAATTCTCCAGGCAAGAATACTGGAGTGGGTTGCCATTTCCTTGTCAGAGGGATCTTCCTGGGGATCAAACCCAAGTCTCCTGCAGTGTAGGCAGATTCTTCACCATCTGAGCCACCAGGGATAGGAAACCTATTTTATGAGAATAACTATAAGAACAAATGTATATATGTATATATGCCTGTAGTGGTAAAAACAAAAAGCCATTAACAATCTGAAGTTTATCATCATGAGACTAATGAAAATATGAGGAATGTTATGCAACTACTAAAAATAATGAAAGATCCCTGAATTAAGGAGTAAACTCCATGTTCTATCATGTAAAGAATGCCTCTTGGAAAGTCATATGCATATGATCTGATTTAGAAGAAAGAACAAATAAACAGAACAAATACAGAGAAAAGTGTTAATATCAAGCTATTAATGATGGTTACATGAGAGAATTGGATCTGAAACAGAAGCCATAGTGAAAAGAGAGATCATTAGCTTTTTCTTTATACATCTTTATTTTATACACATTTATACGTGTTATATGTTACAACAAGCTTGAATTACTCTTGCAATTAAAAAAATAAATCGCAAATAATATAGAGGAATCACAGCCCTTTTCTCCTTTTATAAATCCTACCCATGAGTCTTGTCTCAAATTAAATTCTAAATTCTCTGAATTTATTGATGGAATTATTTCCTTGGAAACTCACCATCTGGTTCCTTGTTAATACTTTCTAACTGCTGCCTTGAAGCATTATTTTTAAATGCATTGTTATTTAAATTAAGAGTGTAAGTTCTTTGTGATAAGGGTGACATTCTACACTTTGTTCTCAAGAGCTGTTTAGAACTGCACAATGTGCTCACTCATTCATTGCTTGAACACATATTTATTGAGTTTCTACCAGTTCCCAAGTTCTGGGCTGGATCCTAAGGATACAACACTGCCTCAGACAAAACATGATCTAAGACTAAAAGTTTAGCAGGAAGAAGGCAATCAGCAAGGTCCTGTAAGTGTCATGAGAGTTATAAAAGGGAAATTACTGTGTATTTTGTTGGCAATTAACAATGATGTAGGGGTAAGAAGACTAGGGCCTTCCCTGATGGCTTAGCAGTAAAGAATCTGTCTGAAATGCATGAGACACAGGAGATGTACGAGACATGGGTTCGATCTCTGGGTTGGGAAGATCCCCTGGAGAAGGAAATCGCAAACGACTTCACTATTCTTGCCTGGGAAATCCTACGGACAGAGGAGCCTGGTGGGCTATAGTCCATGGGGTCGATAAAGGATTAGACGAGACCCGGTGACTAAACAACAACAACAAAAGAGACTTGGCTTTTATTCATCTATACTGCTTTTTCCTCTGATGACAAGATAACCTATCAAATAAGCAAATAAAATGGAAGTGCTTTTTCTCTATTAACACACTAAACAATTGCAAGGTAATACTGGAATAGGTAGCCATTCCCTTCATCAGGGGATCATCCCAACCCAGGGATCGAACCCAGATCTCCTGCATTGCAGGTAGATTCTTTATCATCTGAGCCACCTGGGAAGCCCTTAAGGAGATACCAGTAATGTACTAGGGGCTTCCCTGATGGCTCAGTGGTAAAGAATCCACCTGCAGAGCAGGAAATGCCAGTTCAATCCCTCCATCAGGAAGATCCCCTGGAGGAGAGCACAGTAACCCCTTTCCAGTATCCTTGCCTGGAGAGTCTCATGGACAGAACGGCCTGGTGGGCTACAGTCCATAGGATGGCAAAGAGTCAGACGTGACTGAAGCAACTGAGCACGCATGCGTATTGTATGAACTTATTGACTAATGATATCAGCGTTAATAATGATAACAGCTATGATTATTGGGTGCTTACTATGGGCCAAGCCGGGATGTTAATGTGCATGGCCATGACGTCAACCAGTCTCTTTACTGTGTTTCATCAACTCCAGGGGCCCATAAACTTCATTTCTCCTTCACCTCACCCTTGTATAACCTAGCAAAGTAAAAGGAGAATCTCAGGAATCCTACAATCTTTCTTACTTGAATTACAAAGCACCTACTCTGTTTTCAGACTTATCTACCTGAAAAGATTTCCTCCTTGGAACCTGCAAGTCTTTTGCAGTCACTGCATGTCTGAGTGACAAGGAGGAAAACAACAGCAACTAATATTATCCTTAATGTCAAATACAACATTAAGCTTTGTGGGGCAGGTTTTCTTCTGCCTGCACATACATTCACTATTTAAATGCACTCATAGCCAAGCTGTAGAAACAAATGCAAGGAGGGTATATCCAATCTGTCTAGACTGCGTGGTGACCCACAATGCAATGCAGTGGTAAAGAACAGGGCGTGGGGGATCGGCACTCACGGGCTGGGAGAGCTTAGTAACCCGCGTCAAATTTTTCAGCTTCGGTTTCCTCATCAGTAAATCAGAACAGTGAAATATCTTACTCCTACAAGGGCCACATGGTACTGGAATGCAGTGAGTACTCGAGAAATAGTACTGGGTTGGCAAGAAACATCATTGGGGTTTTTCATAAGATGTTATACAAAAACTCAAATGAAAGTTTTGGTCAACCCAGTGCATTATGGGCCCCTAGAATTTCAAGCCACTATAAAAATTAGAGGGATGCAAATTTTGTAATTACCTATAAGGGAAAAGTATTTGAAGAAAATGCATATATTTATATATCATTTATATATATATGTATATATATATATATACATTGTAAATCAACTATATTTCAAATTTAAAAAATAAAATAGAATGAGAATCCCCCTAAAAAAAAGTGTGAAAAAAAGAAATTAGAGCGATATGAAGAGAAGCCAAAGGGAAGCAATGGCCCTCTCAGCCCATACCTTGGTTGTGCAGGTTTCCCGTGCCCTGGATGGTACGTATTTTTGCTTCCAGAGGTCTGTGCTTCCGGCATTGAAATGTTTACAAACCCTATAGATGGAACATACAATATTTTGTCTAAAGTTCCTTCCAGCACATAATGGGGCGGAAGCAAACTTAAACAAAAAGAGTAGTAGTAGTAGTAGTGTGTAAGTCATAATTCTGCTATTATACAAATGAACAGCCCGATCCATGGATATCCAAACTGTCTGTGAGAAAGGCAGTCCTCCCTGCTGACTCTCACTGAAAAAGACCAAAAGTTACTGAGCAGGACCCATTGGGCCTTCCTAGGACAGGCCTTCCCCTACCTATATCCTTGGCTTTAGCTCCTCTCTGAAGTACCTAGATAATGGTATCTGATGCACATTTCCAGAGTTTTTTTTTTTGCAGATGTGAAAACCCCCACAAAATGAAGATGTTCACTACTTGATGACCATGAGCACATAGCTCCCAGGCCTCCTGGAGCCTAAAGACTATAAAATTAACCCTTGTGACACCGACCTGTTACCTCACCATCAGCCAATCAGAGACTTGTACACAAGTAGATCAGGTACCCTGTGGACCCCACCACCAACGCACCTCACCAGCTTTTAAAAGTGCTTTACTGAAACCCTTCTGGGAGCACAAAGGCACCTCATCTCCTTGCATGGCCCTGCAGGAAATATTTCTCTGCTTCCAAACTCCGACGTTTCGGTTTGTTTGGCCGCACAGTGTGTTGGGTGCACAAACTTGGTTAACAAAAATATAATAACTAAGAGTAAAGACTATAGGTCATGTGATTAGCTTCTATAGAGAGGAAATGCCTAAAAATTATTTAGGATCTCTGTTTTCAAATGCCTATTGCACTTAAACATCTGGATGTTCACAAGCAATTCAAAGAGAGTTTGGAATTCAGTACAATCTGCCAATTTTCTTCTGAAATATATACCCCCTTCACCCTCTCCCAACAGCGTTAATGTATGCCTTATTTTTAATTTATGTTCCACCAGGACCTTCTCACATCCTTCAATCTATTATCACCCCTTCCAAGAGATTTATCTGGTTGAAAAACAAGAGGTAATTTATGTCATTCTCCTACTCAAAAACTTCCATTGGTTCCTTTGGTTTAAACTATCATTTCATTGGTCAGACCTGATAAATATCACTACTTCTACAGAACAGCTATGAAAACTGAAAAGAAAAAGAGAAAGAGAGCGAGACGAAGAAGAAGAAAGAAAACCTAAAGTACAATGAAAATTAGATTAACAAAGCATAATGAAGCATATGAATATTTACATAGATGTCATTGGAGCTAGGATAAGGAAAATAATTCTGTCTTCTACTTTATTAAAATATCAATCCTATTTACCTAAATGGAGGTAGAATAACACTTAACTCCTCCTCCACCAGATACCACTTCTCTAAGACTAGGTCTCTGATGACCAGAAAATTGACTCAATAATTTTGTTACATTGTGATATTTTTTTGACAGGGCAGAGTACTGCATCCTAACCTCCCACCCCTACTCATATTTTAATTCTAAAAGGTAAGGCAGAAAGAGATGGAGAAGGACGGGCTATGGAATGAAGCATTTTCATAGATTCCTTTCCCAGTAAAAAAACTTTTTAGGAAGATTCAGGAACACTTTGGCTGCCATGAATGCTGAACATTTTAATTTTGCACATGCTCATTTGTCAGGAGTTAAAATGTTAGTCAGTTGCTGGACATTTTAGCTTTGTACATGCTCATTTGTTGAGAATTAAAATATTAGTCAGTCAGAAAGGGGGAGCAGGAAAATGTGCCATTTTTGTATGGTTGAGCAACACTGGAATAACACGAATATGGTATTATTGCTCCCCGTGATCATCAGAAGATGATGATATAGATAATATAGATCTAGATCTAGATATTGTTGACTAAAAAAATATGCACAACCTAAAAGTTGAGTTATGTTTTATTCAGCAGAAATTTTTAGTACTTCAAGTCCAAGAAGAAGGTATATCTCAAGTAACCCTGAGAGAACTGCTTCGAGAAGTGAGCAGGAGTTTTGCAACAAAGGGCAGCTAGTTGGAACAAAGATTACTGTTAATTAAAAAAAAAACAAACAAAAACTAGATATCCCGTGGAATTCAACACTTTTCTATGTATGGGCAGATGCAAGAGACTGGGCTCACTGAAATAATTACTTAGATGTGTACCTCAGTTATCTGGGCCAGTATCTTGTGTTTTCACATCCTGAGTTTTCTCAGGGCTCATGTAGGGAGTGGCTGCAGTCCGATCACTGCTGTTTGCTATGCTAAATCACTTCAGTTGTGTCTGACTCTTTGCGACCCTATGGACCATAGCCTGCCAGTCTCCTCTGTCCATGGGATTCTCCAGGCATGAATATAGAATGGGTTGCCATGCCCTCCTCCAGGGGATCTTCCAGATCCAAAGTTCGATTCCATGTCTCTTACGTCTCCTGCATTGGCAGGCAGATTCTTTACCACTAGTGCCACCTGGGAAGCCCCCTGATGGCTGCTAGATGAAAGGTATTCTTCATTTCTTTTCTGAGTTCCCTCAGGGCTCACTGGTTGCTATCAGTGGCTGCTATCACTGATGACTGTGACATCTTTTGTTTACTGATATGGCAGGCAATATTTTATTTCTCAATATATATACATATACGTACATACATACATACATATATATACATATATACATACATATATATTAAATGTGTGTGTGTGCTCAGTCATGTCTGGCATTTTTTTGCAACCCTAAGGACTACAGACCACCTGTTCCTCTGTCCACAGGATTTTCCAGGCAAGAATAGTGGAGTGGGTTGCCATTTCCTACTCGGGGGCATCTTCCCAATCCAGGGATTGAACCTGAGTCTCTTGCATTTCTTGCATTGGCAGGTGTATTCTTTACCACTGAGCTGCCTGGGAATATATATTAATAAAAGTGGCCCATTTTAACAAAAGTATAATGTCCCCTTAGGAGTACTCTCATCTAGGAAAGCAGGTCATATCCCTCGCCTTTGTACACTCTGTGTGAGCTTTATTTCAATGTATTTGGTCTCTGTCCATGGTCTAGCACTGGCTTTGCCCCGAGATCATGGGTCACATTGTCCAGTCTTGCTCTACAAGTGCTGGGGCAGCACTGATAAAAACAGATGGAGAGACCCTCCTTTTTGGTATATCAAAGCCTCCCAGTCTCTGGGGACTTTCATTTTGGTCTGTTGCACATTGTCACACTTGCTGCCTCACTCCATCTCCCAACTTCCTATTGGACATATGGGCCTCTTCCTTTTGGTTGTCTGGTCATATGGTAACTCAGCATGTGGTCTGATGAAAGAGAGGTGACTTTGTCATAGCTCTGAATATCAAAATCTTTTTCTAGATATCTGTTCATCTCAGGCCAGGCAGAATGAGAAAAGGAATATTTCCACCCATATCAGTAAAGAAAGGATGTTACAGTCAACAGCGATTGCAAGTCACCACTGATGGTGAGCCCTGAGGGAACTCAGGAAGGAAAGAATACCTGCCATTTAGCAGCCACCAGACTACGCCAATACCAAAATCATATTGATTACATTCTTTGCAGCCAAAGATGGAAAAGCTCTAAATAGTCAGCAAAAACAAGACCGGGAGCAGACTATGGCTCAGATTATGAACTCCTTATTGCCAAATTCAGACTTAAATTGAAGAAAGTAGGGAAAACCACTAGACCATTCAGGCATGACCTAAATAAAATCCCTTATGATTATACAGCATAAGTGACAAATAGATTCAAGGGATTAGATCTGATAGAGTGCCTGAAGAACTATGGACAGAGGTTCGTGACACTGTACAGGAGGCAGGGATCAAGACCATTCCCAAGAAAAATAAATGCAAAAAGGCAAAATGGTTGTCTGAGGAGGCATTACAAATAGCTGTGAAAAGAAGGGAAGCTAAAGGCAAAGGAGAAAAGGAAATATATATACCCATTTGAATGAAGAGTTCCAAAGAATAGCAAGGAGAGATAAGAAAGCCTTCCTCAGCAATCCCTGCAAAGAAATAGAGGAAAACAATAGAATGGGAAAGACTAGAGATCTCTTCAAGAAAATTAGAGATACCAAGGGAACATTTCATGCAAAGATGGGCACAATAAAGGACAGAGTAAAGGACAGAAATGGTAGGGACCTAACAGAAGCAGAAGATATTAAGTATAGGTGGCAAGAATACACAGAAGAACCATACAAAAAAGATCTTCATGACCCAGATAATCACAATGGTGTGATCACTCACCTAGAGCCAGACATCCTGGAATGTGAAGTCAAGTGGGC
The DNA here is from genome assembly GCF_019320065.1 of Cervus canadensis. Lineage (NCBI taxonomy): Eukaryota > Metazoa > Chordata > Mammalia > Artiodactyla > Cervidae > Cervus > Cervus canadensis. The sequence goes on from NC_057397.1 coordinate 42,990,084, forward strand.
CTTAGGAAGCATCACTATGAACAAAGCTAGTGGAGGTGATGGAATTCCAGTTGAGCTATTTCAAATCTTAAAAGATGATGCTGTGAAAGCGCTGCACTCCATATGCCAGCAAATCTGGAACTCAGCAGTAGCCACTGGAAAAGGTCAGTTTTCATTCCAACCCCAAAGAAAGGCAATGCCAAAGAATGTTCAAACTACCACACAATTGCACTCATCTCACACGCTAGCAAAGTAAGGGTCAAAATTCTCTAAGCCAGGCTTCAACAGTATATGAACCGTGAACTTCCAGATAGTCAAGCTGGATTTACAAAAGGCGTAGGACCCAGAGATCAAATTGCCAACATCTGTTGGATCATTGAAAAAGCAAGAGAGTTCCAGAAAAACATCTACCTTCTGCTTTATTGACTTTGCCAAAGGCTTTGACTGTGTGGATCACAACAACTGTGAAAATTCTTCAAGAGATGGGAATACCAGACCACCTGACCTGCCTCCTGAGAAATCTGTATGCAGGTGAGGAAGCAACAGTTAGAAGTGGACATGGAACAACAGATTGGTTCCAAATCAGGAAAGGAGTATGTCAAGGCTGTGTATTGTCACCCTGCTTATTTAACTTATATGCAGAGTACATCATGAGAAATGCTGGGCTGGATGAAGCACAAGCTGGAATCAAGAATGTTGGGAGAAATGTCAGTAACCTCAGATATGCAGATGATACCACCCTTATGGCAGAAAGTGAAGAAGAACTAAAGAGCCTCTTGATGAAAGTGAAAGAGGAAAGTGAAAAGGTTGGCTTAAAACTCAACATTCAGACAACTAAGACTATGGCATCTGGTCCCATCACTTCATGGCAAATAGATGGGGAAACAGTGGAAACAGTGGCTGACTATTTTTCTAGGCTCCAAAGTCACTGCAGATGGTGACTGCATTCATGAAATTTAAAAGACGCTTGCTCCTTGGAAGAAAACTTATGACCAATCCAGACAGCATATAAAAAAGCAGAGACATTACTTTGCCAACAAAGGTCTGTCTAGTCAATGCTATGGTTTTTCCAGTAGTCATGTATGGATTTAAGAGTTGGACTATAAAGAAAGCTGAGTGTTGAAGAATTGATACTTTTGAACTGTGGTGTAGGAGCAGACTTGTGAGAGTCCCTTGGACTGCAAGAAGATCCAACCAATCCATCCTAAAGGAAATCAGTCTTGAATTTCATTGGAAGGACTCATGCTGAAGCTGAAACTCCAATACTTTGGCCACCTGATGTGAAGAACCACTCGTTGGAAAAGACCCTGATGCTGGGAAAGATTGAAGGCTGGAGGAGAAGTGGACGACAGAGGGTGAGATGGTTGGATGCTATCACCAACGCGATGGACATGAGTTTGAGTAGGATTCAGGTGTTGGTGTTGGACAGGGAATCCTAGCCTGCTGCAGTTTGTGGGGTCACAAAGCATCATGGGGTCACGCTGAATGACTGAATTGAACTCAACTGTGACTATAGCCACTCCCTAAGAAAACTCACCTCAGGATGAGTTTTCACTCCAGATATGAAAACAAAGAACACTGGCCCCTGGTAGCTGAGATGCATATCAAAGGAACAGTTTCTGAAATGATAAATTCCTTAACTTGAGATATCTGGTTTTCCTTTAATTAACAATAGTCTTTTGATGTTCAGACTACCCGCCCTTTGTTGAAAAACTTCTATATAACCTGACTGCTCCCACCACCTCCTCAGATCAGTTCTCTCAAGGTTTCTTGAGATGCTGCCTCCTTGGCTTGAAATCCTAAAAATTCCCACCAAATAAAACGTAGCTCTCAACTTTTAGGTTGTGAAGACATTTTAAGTCAACAAGTACACACCATGTAAGCTATTTTTGACTGCAACTGATATTGTAATGTCTTATATGTACACCCATCCTGGGTGATATGTCAAATAAACGACCTTCAAAAGGATCATAAGCTTTAGTTTCCTTCTCTTTAAATAGAGATAATGATTCCTATAGCATGTCAGTGGAGCCAAAGCAAAATAATGGATAAACCTTTGTGAATTCTAAAGACTCATATTCATATAATTTATTTCACAGATACAAGTATTTTCAAGAGACTTGAAATGATGTTTTTAGATCAAGAATAACCATGATAAAAAATTTGAAAACAATTAAATTATTCAAATGCTACTTCACTTGAGTCTCTGAGTGTAGATTTTAACTTCATATATTTATAACTCTTTCATGAAAGAGTAGAGAAAACCGTAAAGTGTAATTAAAAGAATTCTAGAAAATTATAGAATATTGCAGATCAAATACCAGTGCAAAAACCATACAGACTGGTTATCAGTTGGAATATCCTGTAAAGATGTGGAGGTACCAAATAAACCCATTCATTCCTAACAGAATTAAAAAGTGTTTAGAAATAGAATTTCATAAGGACAAATAAAAAGATAGATCTAAGTTGTATCTGGCCTATATGTGTGTATATATATATGTATATATATACACACATATATATGCATGTATATATATATGTATATATATACACACACATATATATGCATATGTATATGTATGCATGCATATGTATGCATATATATGTATGTGTATATATATATATATATGGCTAATGACCTAAGACCAACAGAAGTGTCTGCCCAGGGCACAGAGTGTGGCTATAGGAAAATGGTTCTTAAAGGAAAAAAAAAGAAGAAAAACCTAGAAATATCATTCTCACTCTCCTTGGATTTTGCTAATCTATGGTTTTCTAATACTTAAAGAGTCCTTGAGAGTGTGTTAGGGATAGTGCTAAGTGCTTTATGTGGCTTAACTCATTTCTCCTCATTACAGTCCTATGAAGCAGTCATGCCATTATCAATCCATCTTGCAGATAAAAAGACTGAGGCTTGTTTTTTTATGTTTTTATTCATTTAATCCTACTACATTCCTAGGGAGTATTTACACTATTATTCCTGTTTAATTGATAAGAAGCCCTAGGTTCAGTTGGAGAGTTAGGAAAAAGAAGCCACATTAACAAAGAGAAAGGGTGGACTTAAGTTTGTGAACTTCTGATAAATAAAAGTTTACTTTGCAGTGAGACTAAAATAGGCAGGAAATGGCAGCAAGGAGCAGAAGTGGGTCCTTTTCCCTGGTAGGTTTCTGTCTGTAGAACCAAGATTACCACCTGTGAGCCTTTGTTTAGGGACGTGGGGAGAGGTTTATGGTGCTAGTAGCAGCAGTGGTTCAGTTCAGTTCAGTTCAGTCACTCAGTTGCGTCCGACTCTTTGTGACCCCGTGGACTGCAGCACGGCACGCCTCCCTGTCCACCACCAGCTCCTGGAGTTTACTCAAACTCATGCCCATCGAGTCGGTGATGCCATCCAACCATCTCATCCTCTGTCGTCCCCTTCTCCTCCAGCCTTCAATCTTTCCCAGCATCAGGGTCTCTTCAAATGAGTCAGTTCTTCGCATCAGGTAGCCAAAGTATTGGAGTTTCAGCTTCAGCATGAGTCCTTCCGATGAATATTCAGGACTGATTTCCTTTAGAATGGACTGGTTGGATCTCCTTGCAATCCAAGGGACTCACAAGAGTCTTCTCCAATACCACAGTTCAAAAGCATTAGTTCTTCGGCACTCAGCTTTCTTTATAGTCCAACTCTCACATTCATCCATGACTATTGGAAAAACCATGGCTTTGACTAGATGGACTTCTGTTGGCAAAGTAATGTCTCTGTTTTATAATATGCTGTCTAGGTTGATCATAACTTTCCTTCCAAGGAGTAAGTGTCTTTTAATTTCATGGCTGCAATCACCATCTGCAGTGATTTTGGAGCCCAAAAAATAAAGTCTGCCCCTGTTTCCACTGTTTCCCCATCTGTTTGCCCTGAAGTGATGGGACTGGATGCCATGATCTTAGTTTTCTGAATGTTGAGCTGTGGAAGCTCATGAAAAAAAAAAAAAAAACAATGATAGCTGAGCTCTATGCTAAACATGTCTTAATTTTCAGATTAAGCATTTGAGATTGGCAATATAATTATCTCCATTCAGAAAACAGGGACACCGAGGCTGATAAATGTTTGTTGTTGTCTTAGTCGCTAAGTTGTGTCTGACTTTTGCGACCCCGTGGACTGTAGCCTGCCAGGCTCCTCTGTCTATGGGATTTCCCAGGCAAGAATACTGGAGTGGGTTGTCATTTCTTTCTCCAGGGGCTCTTCCTGATCCAGCAATCAAATCTGTGTCTCCTGCATTGGCAGGCAGGTTCTTTACCACTGAGCCACCAGGGAACTCCAGATAGGTAAGTGACAGAGCTCAAATTCAAAACCATATATTCTGTCTTCAAAGTGTATCATCTTTATCAACATGTGAGTTTCTATTACTGCAGTCCCTAATAATGATTGGTATGTAGCCAAATTATTATGTAAGCAAGTTGTGGGGAAAAAATGGCATAGGTCATGCATAAAACTTCGTTAAATGAAACAAACTAATTTTTTTTTTGTCATTACCTACTGACTCATCTTTGTCCACACTTTGATTGACTGAAGTTTTATTCTTCCCATCCTGACCTAACCTTGAACTCTTTTCTTGACATCTATTCAAAGGGAAAAGGAGAGAGGGAAAAAATGGTTCAGAACACCCACATATTGGAATATAAAGTTGAAAAAGCCAAGCCACTTAAAATTTTGGTCCGTCCTCATGCATAGCATACATATTAACACTCTTAATGAAAGACTCTAGTGAATTAATATAATTAATATAAAGGTTTTAGGAAAATGCCTACTTGCTTAACCTCTCTGATAAAGTCACCAGAAAGAACTCAGCAGCTTAATCTGTATCAAGGTGACCGAGCTAAAACAATTCTGTATCATGTTTATACACTGACCTCCTTTTCTAATGTTAATTTATAACTCCAAGGGAAGGATCATTTCATGCCTAATGAGGATGACAAAACGTGAGGACAATGATATAACATGGTGAAATGGAACAAGGTTTACTGGTTGGGAATCTGGAAGATGACTGTTAGCTCTGCCACCAATGAGCAGCTGTGTGACCTCAAACAAGTTACTTTATGTCTCTGGGCTTCAGTTCCCAGAAATGTGAAAATAACGGGTTAAATTAAGTAATCTGGAAATACTTTAAAAGGTACAGTTACTTTAAAAGGTAGTTACACTTCCAATCGGAGTGTGAAAGTGCCCCAGATACTGCTGGGCATACTGGCCATCTGTTTAGAAACTGAAACACTCTTGAAAAATAACTCGTGTGTCAATTTACGGGATCCAGGGCCATGCTCAGAAAAATAGTGAGTGGCCAGATGAAGTCCAAATCCTAGAGGTAAGAGGTTTGCCAAGAAATTGTCCCAAAGAAAGACGTTTACATACTGGCAAAGCCATGTGATCTCGTAGTGTCGGGCACTCAAAGATTAGTGCTCTCATCCACCCACGCATGGGTTCCATAGGGATGGATAGGATTTTTAAGCCAAAACTTAAGTATAATAGCTATTTCATCCTGCCCTGTAAAATCCTCTGATGTCATCAACACCGGTTGGGGCCCCTCCAGCTGATTAGATGGTTTAGCACAATGACTGGAGCGTGGAGTCCAATTGGGATTGAACTGAGCTCCAACCCGCCACCTTCCAACTGTGTGACCTTAGGCAAGTGACATAATAGTTCTGAACCTCAGATTCTTCATCTCTCAAATGAGAATTATAATGTCTCCTCTCTCAAAGTCTATTGAGAGAGTTTAACTTAAAAACTGCTGGAAAGCATTCAAGCAGTGCCTGGCCAGTAGCATCTATTCAATGGGTGCTAGTCTTACTATGGACACCACCATGCCTGAGATTGCCATCACACCCAAACTGAAGAGCAGAGAGCCTTTCTTGGCCGCATGAGTTCATCACAGGCCCCAAGTGTGGGGTGATGATCATTACATGTAAGTGTGCAGTGTCCTCAGAGGCAAAGGGAAGCCTTCCTTACTGAGTGAAATGTCATTGAGTTAGTGGTCAGGCCAGGCCAACACAGGGGCACCAGGGGAGCTGCACACTGCTGTGCTTACAGAAAACCAGTGGCCACCGGTGGGAAAGTTCTTTAAGCACTGAAGGGGTGAAATGACAGCACCTTCCAAGAGCAGTTGTTTGTTTTTTCTTTTTTTTTTTTTTTGAAGCATTGCACAACTTACGGGGGGATCTGCAGAATATCCCTGGAAAGTATTTTCAAGGAACTGTCAGGGGATCTTGGAAAATCTGGGTTCATTCATTGCATCTAAAGGGAAGCCCCAGTGACTCAAGTGGTAAAGATCTCCCTGCCAATGCAGGAGACATGCAAGAGGCACACGTTCAATCCCTGGATCGGGACGGTCCCCTGGAGTAGGAAAGGGCAACCCACTCCAATATTCTTGCCTGGGAAATCCCATGGACAGAGGAGCCTGACAGGCTATAGTCCAAGGGGTTGCAAATGAGTTGAACATGACTTAGCCATGTTTATTTATTTATTGAGCCATCACTATGTGTCAGGAATTCTTCTAGGGTCTCTGCCTTCATGAAACTTGCATTCTAGGACTGACAGTATGTATATAAATAGCAATAAGTCTGTGAAAATAATAAACTGTCTTGGAAACTATGACAGAGAGTGCAGGGGTCTTCAGGCAGGGCCCCACTGTGCAGACGGCACTGGAGCTAAAACCAGAAATGAGAAGAGGGAACTCTTCTTGGGAAGATTTGGGGCAAGTGTGGGTCAGACAAAAGGAACATCAAGTGCAAAGATCCTGGGTTGGGAATGAGAGACAAAGCAAGGAAGGCTGCAGCAAACAAGTGAGCAAGTAGTTTGAGGTGGGAGAAGTCAGGGGAAGCCAGATGGATCTCAAAGGACCTCTCAGTCCACACACACACACAAATGTCATTGAAAGAAAAGCCTCCCAAACTAAAAGCCAAAATAAGCAATAGGGTAAAATACCATTCTAAATATCATCTCTAAACAGACGAATGAAGCAATGGAGTTTATTATCAGAGAGGCAAGTCATCACATTCAGCATGTAGTACAGTACAATGCTGGGCTGTGAGGTTGCATAAACTCCATGTTCTGGGGCAGTGTCCTATTCATTTCTTATCAAAAAGGAGTCAGTGGGCTGTATTTTGAAACATTATTCTAATAGAAATTAGTAGATGTCACGGAATGACCTTGGACCCATACCAGAAGGTCAGGGGTCAAGCTCAAACTTCATGACTGTAACATCTAAGTGGAAGACCTTGAAAACTCCACTTGACCTCATTGAGAGTATTTGCTTATCCTTAGGTTTAAAATAATTGCTACCACGTAGGGCAATTATAGGGCTTCCCTCATAGCTCAGTCAGTAAAGAGTCTGCCTGCAATACAGGAGGCCCAGGTTCAATTGCTGGGTTGGGAAGATCCCCTGGAGAAGGAAATCGCAACTTACTCCAGTATTCTTGCCTGGTGAAACCCATGGACAGAGGAGCCTGGCGGGCTACAGTCTATGGGGTCGTGAGAATCGGACATGACAGCGACTAAACACAGACACACAGGACAACAGTGAAAATTAAACAAGATAGTGAAGGACAGGGAAGCCTGGCATGCTACAGTCCATGGGGTCAAAATGAGCCAATCAGGACTTACTTATTACCCAAATATTTCTTAGTGGTTTTATGTTTCTTTTTTAACATTTCTTATTAAAATTTCTTGTAATTGCTGTTTTGAAGTAAAACCACTAGAGGTCAGAATTTCACATAAATTGTTTAAGGAAACCACCAACGTTGGGGGAAAAAAGAATGTTTTTCTACTAAGCAGCATAAAATAATAAATTTAAGGTGCAGAAAGAAAAATAAAAATGGCTTTCAACAAATAATTTTTGATAACTAGAGCAATACTCATTCTCAAAACTGCTATTCAATGGACTTAGCCAAATAGGAAGAAGAGGGAAAGACAAATAGAATTTGTTAAGTATCTATTCATGACACCGATACAGTTTAAGGTTCACATTGATTATCTGATGTTATTCTTAAAACAGGTCTGTCGTGAAGCTCATTTTGCAAATAAAGAAACTCAAGTATAGACAGATGTGATACCATCCTGAATGAAGATCAAGCAGGTACAATCCAATGTTTTCCACTAAGTCAAGTTTGTGAAACAGTGCAAGAAAATGGTGTCTCTGTGTTAGACAATATACTATATGACAGATTAGCATTAACAGTTTTCTGTTTGCCACTCTATATATTTTTATTTAATTCCAAGTCTCCTAAACGAATCTAGAGAAAGTTCCTTTTATTGTCTGTTTCTCAGCATATTTAGAAGTTTCTGAACACGGTGCTGATAAATACGGTATTGAAATGATTAGCCATGAAGAAAAACACAGACCAGCTTGCTTTTAGGAAAAATATTTTGAACAAGAGCAATAATCTAGTTCTTTAAAATGTTTACTGAGCCATCAAACCTTTCTTTTTTATCATTTTGTAGAGATAAACATATAAATCTGCCTTATTCAGGGGTGGGGAGGACTATCATCACGTTCATAAGAGGATGAGGTAGGGTGGATGGCAGTCTATATCTTGAGGGAAGACAAAAATCATTTTTGTGTTTTTGGGGTATCCACAATTCTAGCACAGGGCACAGAGCAGAGGGAGGGCAGTGATGAATAGGCCCTTGATGCTATACGTGTTGTGCGCATAGAGGCAACTTGCAAAGAAGAAATGAGTTACGTGGGTCCTGACCCCAAGAGTTTTTAATCTAACACCAGCTCAAAATGTAGGTACAAGTTTTTCCTTAGCTTGAAGCCTTTAGCATTGTACATGATGCCTGGGACTTAGTAGGTATTCAGTACGCTCCAGCATCTTGGAATCACTTTAATAAGAAGGAAATGTGGAATCCATTTGATGCCAGGTCCCTGGGCTCTAGGGGAAGAAGAAATTGTACCAAGTCCGTAACAGACTTAGTTCTGGAACCTGGGGTTCTTAAGGGGTCCTTCCCAAGTCTTTCTTCCCTGGGAGCACTCACTTTTTCCTTCTGTCACATTCTCACTTGTAATCATCTCATAATTTCTACACACACTCAGGAAGAGAGTTAAAGGGGTTTCCACTGTTTGGAATCTTAAGAGAGTTGCTAATGGGAAGGGGAAAGTTTTGTGTTAAACTAAAAAACGAGAGTTGGAAGATTCATGTGGACACTATGCTGGTATCCAACATATATTAATTGCTCTCTGCTTTCCCTCTTAAATTATTTACCATTTCATTGCTCATGACACTGATACACACACACACACACACACACACACACATATATATATATATATATATGAAAAGTGTAAAAGTGTTAGTTGCTCAGTTGTGTCTGACTATTTGCAATCTTATGGACTGTAGCCCATCAGGCTCCTCTGTTCATGGAATTCAACTGGAGTGAGTTGCCATGCCCTTCTCCAAGGGATCCTCCCAACCCAGAAATCGAACCCGGGTCTCCGGCATTGCAGGCAGATTCTTTACCATCTGAGGCATCAGGAAACCATATACATATATATATACACACACACAATTTAATGCATCTCTTGTACATAAAATAGTGCTTAGCACATTCAATATATGTTGCCTGAGTTGAAATGACTAGAATCATTGAATTGGAGTACACCGTCTTTTGGACATTATTTTAACAATACTTTGTCCACTCTTCCTCCAGTTTGAAAGTTGCGGTTTCTCTGTAAGGAAAACTGCTTAACAGTTCTATTCTCAAATGGATTCTCCCATTTGAAGGGACAGAAAAATTAATTTTTTAGCATTTTCCATGAACACCCTGGAATCATACAAAATTTCCTCTATTCTGTGAAAAGTCCAATAATGGTTTTAAGTAAATACTTTGTTTCTGATCGAAACTTTCTTTTCTGAACAGTGACCCTCGCATTATTCATTTATTCACCCAAGAAATTATTTGGAAGCCCCAAGGTCTCATTGTTCTTCCTTGCATTTATTTTATGGTATCAAAGGTTAAAACTTAGATTGCAATCTTAGGAGGAAATTAATTCACTGATTAAGAAAAATGCACTTTAAGCAATACACATTTAAATCACTGACGAGCACAGGGCGATGTTTTTCTGTTTTGTTTTGTTTTAAGATCTTTCTTTCAACTAAAAATTTTAAGCAGCTGCTATTCTTCCACCCTGTAGCCTGGAGAAACATAGCATGAATTACTAACGAAGGAGAACCGATCTGTACTGCAGTAACCACTTTCAGAACAAAAGGGTCAGAGCTGAAATCAAGAAAACAGGAGCATTTTTTTAATCAACCAATTGCTTGACACGCATTTGGACCTTGGCCCTACCTGAAAAAAAAAATTCCAATATTCTATCATCCTTCTGCTGAAGGCTCTTGGCCCTAAAGTCTCCACTTGCAAATAAAGAAATGCTTATTTCTATACCACCTCCAATCCTTTATTTATTTTTATTTATTTATTTTTTTTGGAGGGGGTTGTTTGGTTTTGAAGAACATAGAAGTATAATTATAAACATACTGATCTTTCAACATTTGCTATTTGGAAAAGGCAGGCTACAAGAAAAAGGGAAAACATGTCTGATGTTTGGTCTGCAACTACTATGTTCCAGACGTTAAATATTTTTTGCAAATATTACTTTATTTAATCATTACCCCAGTGGTGAATGGAGAGGATGATAACACTTTCCCCCACCCCTAAGATGAAAGAGCTTAGGTTCAGAGAGTTAAAACTTTTGTTAAAGAGCATGTAGTTAGAAAGAAACGAAACAGAAATTTTCAGCCAGGTCCATGTCTCACTAAAGTAATTTTTTCTGTTATCCCACACCCCTCAAAATGGACCACACACTTTGATTATGACTGTAGAAAAATATGATTGATAGGGGACATAAGTTTAAGACATGGAAGAAATAAAAACAATATGCTGAGATGACAGTGCCATTTTCCTTTTTTTTTTTTTCTTACTGCCACCTCCAATTCTTGAGGGACCTTTTCCTCTTCATTGGAACCCAGGAGTCCATTAATTTATGAAATGTATGAAAGAATTAAAGTTTACTGAGCTTTTGTCTAGTAGCTTTACCAGAATCAGTATGAGAAAACGGTTGGAGTAAAAACAGTCCATGAATAGAGATGTTATTAACAAAAGGATTCCTGACAGTCAATGTCGCGTCTGTGTATCCCCCTGGAGCTGCATGGAAGGCAGAATATTCCTCTATCCCAGGTGAATTCTATCACATCCGTGTCCCAGGCTTCCACTCCCTCCCCAACTTCTCTTACTTAACATCAAGGGAGATTTTTTTAATAAGTATCAGGACATTGATTTTCCTAAAATAGAAGGAAAGTAGAACTCTAGGTGGGAGAGGAGAAAACTCTAGGGAGGAGAGTAGAGAAAGTGGGAGTTAGAGGGGCACTGAGCAGTGAAGTAAGAGAGCTCACTATTAGATGGGAAATTTTCACTTTTTTCTTTCCTCACCTTTGGGTCCTGGTGAAATGGTGTGTGTGGCACAGACTTCAGTCGTAGGACGACTGTCGAGGTCCAGACCCAGACTCTGAATTTGCAAAAGAAAGAGCACCAGGAGAATGAACTGGTTTCTTCGAACTCGGGCTCCAAAGGCACCCATTGCTGTGGTTTCCTCAAAAAAGGGCTGCCCCACAGTGCCAAATAAACAGTTTGATTTTTAATGAAAACTTCTTCTTTGGGGAAGAAAGGGAAATATCTGGAACACACATTCCAGAAAGGGCTGTAAAGACAGGAAGGAAGCATATCCTAGGTTGTTTATTTTCTCAGTGTTTCAAATGAGCTGTACATTTTCCAGACTGTTTACTTTCAAGTGACAAGAGTTTATTGAAAATTATCTCTGAACAAAACACTCAAGTGTGCAGGTCAGTAGAAACACCCCAGAGAATAGAACAGATATACCTTTGGCTTAGTACACGAATGGATAATTTAATGCCCAAATTGCACTTAAATGTTGGGGTTCCAGAAGGACTGAGCCAGAGATTTTGTGAATTGCCAACATATTATATAATTGTTGTGCATGGCTTTGAGCTTTTTAACAAGGAAATATTAATTACCTGCTTCTCGTGGCAGTTGAACACTAATACTCTAACTGTTCTCCATGAGCTTATTTCCTTCTCTTGCTACAAAGAATTGTCTTAGGGTTAAACCCCAAAGGAAAGAACACCACTTACTGCAAAGCAATTAGGCAAGAAGTATCAAGAATGTTAAAAATATGTATAACCTTTGCCCTAGTAACTGGCCTTCTGGTACACTGTCTTAAAGAACTATTCTGAAATGTGGACAAAGCTTTGTTTAAAAGATGTGGCCAAAAGGGAAGGGACATCATTTGCCTAATGATATATTGTTGTTGTGTAGTAGCTAAGTCATGTCTGACTCTTTTGTGACCCCATGGACTGCAGCCCACCAGGATCCTCTGTCCATGGGATTTCCCAGGCGAGAATACTGGAGTGAGTTGCCATTTCGTTCTCCAGGGGATCTTCCTGACTCAGGGATCAAATTTATGTCTTCTGCATTGGCAGGAAGATTCTTTACCACTGAGTCAATGATATCTTAAGGGTTGCCAAATCATAGTACATACAAATGCATGAGCGTACAACACAACACTTTTGTTAAAAGAAGGAAATGGCAACCAACTCCAGTATTCTTGCCTGGGAAACCTGATGGACATAGGAGCCTGATGGGTTGCAGTCCATGCGGTCACAAAGAATCAGATACGACTGAGCGACTAAACAATTCTGGAGGCTAGAAATCTGAGTTCAAGGCATTGGCAAAGCATGTATCTTCTGAAGACACCAGGAGAGGATCAGTTCCAGGTTCCTCATAGCCCCTGGTAGTGCCTTGAGGCACTACTACGGTATGAGGTCTTGTGGGTAGGACTTCAACATAGGATTTTTTTTTTTTTTTTGGCCTGAGGAGACTCAATTCAACCCATAACAACAGACTAGTAGTATGACTAGACTCATCTTTTCATAAGTCATACAAGGAAAGGGAGGGAAAGGAACTGGCATTGTTTGAATAGTCATTATGTGCAAAGATAGCCTTGGTCTCTTAACTTGCTTATTTTCTTTAAACCTGAAGACAGCCCTGTGGAATAGATAGTAATTCCCTCGTTTTACAGGCAAAGTACCTGAGGCTCAGAAAAGTTGAGCAGTTTTCCCAAGGCCTCTGTGATGGCTGCTTTTAAGAGTCAACTTGACTGGATCATGGAGGCCAGACCCTTGGCTATATACTTTTTCTGGGCATGTCTGTGAGAGTGTTTCCAGGTGAGCTTAGCATTTGAACTGGTAGACTGAGCAAAGCAGCTTGGTCTCCCCAAAAGAGGGGCTGTCTTCCAATGCATTCAGTGGCTGAGTACAACAAAAACACAGAGAAAGGAAGAATTTGCTCTCTGCCTGAGTGCTAGAACTGGGACTGGTGTTGTCCTACACTTGGACTAGAACTTACAGCATCATGTATGCTGGTTCTTAGGCCTTTGGACTGGGACAGGGATTTATATTATTGTCTTCCTCGATTCTCAAGGTCTTTGGGCTTAGCCTGAAGCTATGCCACTAGCTTTCCCGGGTCTCCAGCTTGCAAATGGCAGATCGTGAGACTTCACATCCTCCACAATCATGTAAGCCAATTCCATCTAATAGATCTCTTTCTTGAGGTATAGACATGCATATCTGTAGATATAGGCATATACAGAGGTATAAGCTGAAGAATGTACAGAATGAAGCAGGGCAAAGGCTAATAGAGTTTTGCCAAGAAAATACATTGGTCATAGCAAATGCCCTCTTCCAACAACACAAGAGAAGACTCTACACATGGACATCACCAGATGGTCAATACCAAAATCAGATTGATTATATTCTTTGCAACCAAAGATGGAGAAGCTCTAAACAGTCAGCAAAAACAAGACTGGAAGCAGACTGTGGCTCAGATCATGAACTCTTTATTGCAAAATTCAGACTTAAATTTAAGAAAGTAAGGAAACCACTAGACCATTCAGGTATGACCTAAAGTAAATCCCTTATGATTATACAATGGAGGTGAGAAATAGATTCAAGGGATTAGATCTGATAGACAGAGTGCCTGATGAACTATGGACAGAGGTTCATGACATTGTAAGGGAGATAGGGAGCAAGACCATCCCCAAGAAAAAGAAATGCAAAAAAGCAAAATGGCTGTCTGCGGAGGCCTTACAAATAGCTGTGAAAAGAAGAGAAGCTAAAGGCAAAGGAGAAAACGAAAGATATACCCATTTGAATGCAGAGTTCCAAAGAATAGCAAGGAGAGAAAAGAAAGCCTTCCTCAGCGATCAATGCAAAGAAATAGAGAAAAACAATAGAATGGGGAAGACTATAGAGATCTCGTCAAGAAAATTAGACATACCAAGGGAACATTTCATGCAAAGATGGCACAATAAAGACAGAAATTGTATGGACCTAACAGAAGCAGAAGATATTAAGAAGAGGTGGCAAGAATACACAGAAGAACTGTACAAAAAAGATCTTCATGACCCAGATAATCACGATGGTATGATCACTCACCTAGAGCCAGACATCCTGGAATATGAAGTCAAGTGGGCCTTAGGAAGCATCACTATGAACAAAGCTAGTGAAGGTGATGGAATTCCAGTTGAGCTATTTCAAATCCTAAAAAAAGATGCTGTGAAAGTGCTGCACTCCATATGCCAGCAAATCTGGAAAACTCAGCAGTGGCCACAAGACTGGAAAAGGTCAGTTTTCATTCCAATCCCAAAGAAAGGCAATGCCAAAGAACAGTCAAACTACCACGCAATTGCACTTACCTCACACGCTAGTAAAGTAATGCTCAAAATTCTCCAAGCCAGGCTTCAACAGTATGTGAACTGTGAACTTCCAGATTTTCAAACTGGTTTCAGAAAAGTCACAGGAACCAGAGATTAAATTGCCAACATCTGCTGGATCATCAAAAAAGCAAGAGTTCCAGAAAAACATCTACCTTCTGCTTTATTGACTATGCCAAAGCCTTTGACTGTGTGGATCACAATAAACTGTGGAAAGTTCTTAAAGAGATGGGCATACTAGACCATCTGACCTGCCTCTTGAGAAACCTGTATGCAGGTCAGGAAGCAACAGTTAGAACTGGACATGGAACAACAGACTGGTTCCAAATTGGGAAAGGAGTAAGTCAAGGCTGTATATTGTCACCCTGCTTATTTAACTAATATGCAGAGTACATCATGAGAAATGCTGGACTGGATGAAGCACAAGCTGGAATCAAGAATGCCAGAAGAAACATCAATAACCTCAGATATGCAGATGACACCACCCTTATGGCAGAAAGCAAAAAAGAACTAAAGAATCTCTTGATGAAAGTGAAAGAGAAGAGTGAAAAGGTTGGCTTAAAGCTCAACATTCAGAAAGCTAAGATCATGGCATCTGGTCCCATCACTTCATGACAAATAGATGGAAAAACAGTGAGAGACTTTATTTTCTTGGTCTCCAAAATCACTGCAGATGGTGACTACAGCCATGAAATTGAAAGAAGCTTGCTCCTTAGAAGAAAAGTTATGACCAACCAGACAGCATGTGAAAAAGCAGAGACATTACTTTGCCAACAAAGGTCCATCTAGTCAAGGCTACGGTTTTTCAAGTAGTCATGTATGGATGTGAGAGCTGGACTATAAAGAAAGCTGAGCAGTGAAGAATTGATGCTTTTGAACAGTGGTGTTGGAGAAGACTCTTGTGAGTCCCTTGTATTGCAAGGAGATCCAACCAGTCCATCCTAAAGGAAGTCAGTCCTGAATATTCATTGGAAGGACTGATGCTGAAGCTAAAACTCCAATGCTTTGGCCACCTGATGCGAAGAGTTGACTCATTGGAAAAGACCCTGATGCTTGGAAAAATTCAAGGCTGGAGGAGAAGGGGATGACAGAGGATGAGATGGTTGGATGGCCTCACCGACACCATGGCATGCTGCAGTGCATGGGGTCACAAAGAGTCGGACACGACTGAGTGACTTAAATGAACTGATGTATACGGGCTGGCCAGGTGGCTCAATGGTAAAGAATTCATCTGCCAAGCAGGAGACATGGGTTCAGTCCCTGTGTTGAGAAGGTCCCCTGAAGAAGGAAATGGTCTGGAGAAATTTCATGTACAGAGAAGCTAGGCGGGCTACAGTCCAAGGGGTCGCAAAGAGTTGGACTTAGTGACTAAGACAACAACAATACAGATATACACAGACAGATCTATATCTACACAAAGATACAGATAAGATATAGATAGATAAGGATATATCCTGTTGGTTCTGTTTCTCTGGAGAACCCTAATAGTCCCCATTGAAAAGGGGACAAAAGAAATTCAAATACAAATTATGCCTAAAAATTCCTGCTTTAAAATGCTATTTGGATTGCATAAAGCTGAATATACTCAAGGTTTGAAAGTGCATTCATTTTCATACATGCTTAAAATGTCCAAAGTGGATGCATTTGTCAAGTTAACTGTGATAGGAAAATGGAATTAATAGAATGACGTTAGAAGCCTCAAATTTCACATCTGTCATAACCAGATGTATGACACAGAGCAAATCACTCAACTGCAATTGCGACAAGGCATATAAAGTGAGTGTGGACTTGATATTTAATGTACTTTCTGAATTCTATGATTCTTTGAAAATAGGTGTTCTTTAAGCTATTTAGACTATTCTAAATCTATTTCGCTTCTTTCATTTCTTTTTTAAGCACTGACTGGCACACAATGAAAATGCATTCATTACATCTATATACAGAGTTCCACTGGTAACAGTTTAAAGCAATAGTCCTTAGTATTTTTCCTTGAATGCCCTATTCCTGCGTCTTTTCAACATTTTTTTAAAAAAACTCACAGTGTATATAATATCTTTCCATATTAATGAATAGACTATCATATCAAAATTTGAATTAGTTCCGATTATTCATCACACATTTTATATATAAAATGTGATTTAGTCAATCAGTGCCCTATATATTCAATCAGTGCCCTATTGTTGGGAATTGAAACTTTCTAATGTTATAATATCGTGATAAACATCTTTAGAGTTCAAACTGTGTTCTTATTCTTTTTGATCTTGTAGAAGATGAATGTATTTGACTTGGTAACTCACTGAATGCTGAGAGCAAGAGACAAAGAGAAATTTTTAAAAAATAATTCATATATTGTCAGCACATTGTTCTGTCCTTTCTCATGGAGACTATGGTCTCCAGATTGATTTCTTTCTAATCTGGCTTGGAAATTATAGTTCCCTTTTCCCCTCACTGATAAATATGGGAGATTATAAATAGGTGGATATTCAAAGAAGAGGACTTTCATAGACTAGAGAGGACTGCTCTACTTTTAGCTATGATTTACCAAGAAATGTGATCTTAAAAAACACTTTTCAGTTTTAATCTGGATGACAAGAAAAACACTACTGCCACTAAGAAACCCTGGTTATGGAAAAAATAATTCTGAAAGGAAAATAATGAGGCTGGGTAAGTTTAAAGGTCAGGGAAATAACAGGATGGAGATCACAAGGCAGGCATTTTGGAATGCAGGTTATGTTTCCAGGGGAAAGTCTAGAATTTGAGATTTCAATTGGAGAGTGAAAAGAATGGAGATTACAGATAAAAGTGGAATTTTGAGTGAGAAAAGAAGTTCAAGAGTATGAATGCCAACAGAGTCTAAGTTCAGGGGATCAGAAGGTGAAAGGAGGGTTAGCAAACAGATCACAGAGGGAGCAAAGTGTCAAGGAAACCAAAGGACAAGAAAGTCTAGGTGTATAATTGGTCCCAATGAATGCACGGAAGCATAAGATGAAGGCTGAGATAAGTCATGGGACTTAGAAGTCAATAATTTATAAATAGCACCTTATGAATGAAAGAGATCACTTGGTAGAGAGATTTCATGAAGATGAGAGAAAAGGAGTGACAAGGAGTTCCATGACCAATGGGAAAGTCATTATTGAAAGTCACAATCATAAGAAAACTATAATAACACAAATCTATTGACATATATTTCTCCTGCTTACTTACCTTCAGCATCTAAGAATATGCTGTATTAGTACTCCTTAAGAGTTATAAACAGTGCTTAAACCAGAGTGCTGTTAAAAATTAAATGGTATGATGAGTGAGACAATGGAATCTAGAATAATTTACTATGAAATCTGTCAATGAAGAAAAGAAAAATAATGTAAAGAAGGTACTAATGAAACCACATTTGTGAACCACTGAAAGTTGTGAGCCCATCGCTATTGTTTAAAAACTTTGTACAGGTTCCCTGATAACTCAGTGAATATGGATTGAATGAATGACAGAAATTTTAAAGGGGAAGAGAGGATTGAATAAATGAAAGGAAGTCATCAGATGATGTTAAATGTATTTCTTGTGAAAAATATCTGATGTTTGCTTGAAAACTACTGAGATTTAAGAAGTAATTCTCCATTATTTAGAAAATGAAGTCAGAAGTTGAAGTACAAGTCAACTCTGCTTTTTCTTTAAAACATAGTTCTGAAATAAACAATAAATCAATCAAGTTGTCAGTTCGTATAAACTTAGAAGAGGTTAGATGGAGCTAGTGGTAAAGAATTCACCTGTCAATGCAGGAGAAACAAGGGATGTGGGTTTGATCCCTGAGTCAGAAAGATCCCCTGGAAGATTACATGGCAACCCGCTCCAGTATTCTTGTCTGGAAAACTCCATGGACAGAGGAGCCTGGCAGGCTATAGTCCCAGGGCCGCAAGAGTTGAACAAGACCAAGCCCCACCCCCCACCCCCGCCACACACACAAATAAATCTAAAAAGACAAGAATTAGTGACTCATTTATGAAATTGCCCTGTGATTCCACATTTTCCTGAATTTTTCATCTTCCATTTCCCAAGGCATTTGAAACTTCAGGTTTAAGATTTATTCTTGTCCAGGGTGAATAACAAGTGATATTTCACCCCCTTCCCTTTCTTCTACCCATTTTTCATGGTGAATGGTGGCCCCATAAAAAATATGTGCACATTTCAATGCCCAACCCTGTGAATGTGATCTTAGTTGGCAAAAGGGTCTTTGCAGATGTAATAAGCTAAGGACCTCAAGAAGAATTATCTGGATTATCTGTGTGTTGTGTTAGTCACTCAGTCATGTCCAACTCTTTGTGACCTTGTGGACTGTAGCCCACCAGGCTCCTCTGTCCATGGAATTCTCCAGGCAAGGATTCTGGAGTGGATTGCCATTTCCTCCAAGGGATCTTCTCAACCCAGGGAGGGAACCCAGGTCTCCAGCATTGCAGGCGGATTCTTCACTGTCTGAGCCACTAGAGAAGTGAATTATCTGGATTATCTGGGTGGTCCTTAAATCCAATAGCAAGTGTCTTTATAAGAGACACTCAAAGGAGACACGGGACAGAGGAGAAGGTCACATGAGGAAAGAGGCAGAGGCTGAAGTTATGCAGCCACCAGCTCAGGAACCCCTGAGTTACCAAATTAGGAGTTACCAAAATCTAAAAGAATCTAGGAACCACCATTTGCCTAGAGCCTTCAGAAGGAACTCAGGCCTGCCGAGCCTCCATTTCATACTTCTGACCTTCATAGTTTGAGATAATAAATTTGTGTCATTTTAAGCCACCAACTCTGCATTAGCTTGTTACGGCAGGCCTAGGAAACTAAGATACCATTCTTGGGATATTCATTCCCAGTTGTTGGGAAGGAATGACGTACAATACATTTACTTGGTGCCTGACAGAGACTGTGTAACATCTGTTCTTGTGCATTTTAATTATTGTGCATCCAGCTTAGATGCTGTCTGGAGGGAAATGAAAAACAGAATATGAAACAAGCATATCCCAAGGCCGAAGTGTTTTACTAGTTAAAACAGGAGAACAACAAAAGATGAGGACAACCTCATCTCCTGAAGGAATTTCCTGACAAGGTGATATAACTCAACTCTGGACTTGGTTTGGTCTTTGTCCATTCCCATATAAGCATCTTATTTGATTAAAATTCTCTCTTGTTAAGCTAATTTAATTGTTTGATGTTTGTAAAAAAAATAGAAGTTAATAGAATGGCTTTTAAAATGACATATTTAGAAAGCAAATGCTAACAGACATTCATAAAATTATTTTTTTTATATTTTAAGTATCATATTTATAAAAGCATATTAAAAAAATCAAATCATTTTAATAGGTTTATGAGATAAAACACAAGCCTCCTGTTATTCCTGCCCTATTGTTTATTCTTGCTCCTGTGAGGACATTATTAAAATCATTTCTTCTTCTTTTATCTCTTCCATATTTTTAAGCAAAAAATTTATACTGATATTCTTGAGTTTTATTTTTTTCAATTAAATTGACTTAATTGGAAAGTGGAGATATCTTCTCTTTCATCCCTAGTCCTACATCTTCTTCCACATATGTTTCATTTATTTCTCTTTATAATTTAATATTATCATTTATACAATATTCAGTGTATTATCATGACTGTAACAATTATTCATAGCTGAATCACATAGTGCATTATGATGACATTTTGTTTCCTGAACTAATTTTGTTTTCACAATATTTAATAACTGTGTTGTTTTCTTTTACATGGCTTTCTATGTAGCAACCCTGTAATAACTACTCATTCTTTGAGATTTGTCAGTTCTGTGTAAAGTGTAAAATGTTCAACTAGTTTCCACTACTTTTCTTAGAAATAACTTCTTCCTCTGCTTTTCTTAGAAATGCGTCAAGTTTCTTGTACCATCTTGACTGAATGTTATTTAGGCTTGAGGTAGAGCTTTCATTTTGGGACTTTCCTTCACTGTCTAAGAACCTGAATTACTACTCCTTTTCCTGTATCAACATTTTTTTTCTTGGTTTTATCCTTCACCTTGTGTTGTATTTTCCTGAAAAAGAATGAAGCTGCATGTCTGAAATTCAGATGCTGTATGTCTGAAAATGTAATAATTCTATCTCCAAATTATGTTGTATTTTGGCTGGGTATAGAATTCTGGGTTGAAAGTAATTTCACCATGACATGAGAAAACATCATTCTACTTTCTTCTAGCTTCCAGTATTGCTATTAAGAAGTTTGATGGCATTAAAATTGTCTACTCTTTGTACAGAATATTGTTTTCCTTTCTCTGAAAGCTTTTAGGAGCATTTCTTTAGACTTTATCTACTGAAATTTCAGTAGTATGTCCTTAATTTGAGCCTTTTTGCATTCACTGCTCTGCGTTATCTGTAGTCACTTTTCTATTGCTTCTTCTCTTCTGTAGTATCTATCATAATAGATTACTATTATTATTTGTATTCCATTATTGCTATTTTGGTGACATTCTGGAGGAAATAGAGCATAAATATGTAGATTTAAGCTGCCATATGGATTCAGATACTCCAAAGATTACCTTATCATATAGTTTCAAGCAACTCCTTCAGGCAGGTGTCCTAAGGTGAGACTCAATGAGCATATTCTTTCCCCTAAAAATTAGTCTTGGGGAGGATATGGCTACAGGAAGAGAGTAGGGCATCCTTTTCATATAACATGCATGAAACTAAACAAAATTATTAAAAATAAACTATTTCAGAGTTCTGAAAATTGACCAAATAAGATAATAAGTGTAAAAACATTTATTCTTGAAAAAACTGTCATAGCTTTGTATGAGAACATGAACGTATGAGTCCTTCATGTGTGATGCCAATTCCATCTTTCCTCTATCTCAGATTGTGAGCATAGTAGTTTTATCAGTAAAAGGGAGTCCCCCAAATCCAACAACTTTGCTGCCACAGACAGACTTAATATGGAGCAATGTATGTGAAAATATACATTAATGTAACCTACTAGTGAGTACAGAAATAAATCTTCACACTGATTGTTGGCAAAAGTACCAAGGCAATTCAGTGAGGAAAGTGATAGTATTTTTTAACAAATGATGCTGCAGGGAAAACTGAATTGCTGCACGAAAAGAACTTAGAACTACATCTCACATTGTACTCAAAAATTAACTCAAAATGGGTCAAAAACTGCAATATCTGGTGTGCTGCGATTCATGGGGTCACAGAGTCGGGCACGACTGGGCAACCGAACTGAACTGAACTGAAAGGACAAAACTATAAAACTTATAGAAGAAAACATAAAATAAGATCCTTGTGACCTTGAGTTGGGCAAAAATTTCTTAGATATTACACCAAAGTTATGACCCACAAAAAACTGATAAATTATATTACTTTCAAATTTAAAACATTTGTACTTAAGCACACATATACATCATTATGAATAAATAGACAAGTCACAGATTGGAAGAAATTATTTGCAAACCATATATTCAATAAAGGACTTGTAAAAAGCTGAATAATAAAATGCAACTGACTAAATAAAAAAGCATGAGCTAAATAACTGAACAAACATCATCACTGACTCGATGGACATGAGTTTGAGCAAACACTAGGAGATGGTGATGGACAGGCAAGCTTGGCGTGCTACAGTCCATGGGGTTGCAAAGAGTAAGACACAACTGAGTGAACTGAACTGACATTTCTACAAAGACAGCAAATAGCTAATATAGGTATGGAAAGATGCCCAATGTCATTACTCATTAAGTTCCAATGAGATACCATTAGCCGCAGATTAGACTAGTCATAATAATAAACCAAATGATGGTTAAGTGTTGGCTAGGATGTAATAAACTGGAACCTTCCTTCTTTATTGGTAGGGATGTAAAATGGTACAGTCACTTGGAAAACAGTTTGGCGGTTTCTTTAAAAGGTAAATATAAACTTAAAATATAAGCTAGCAATTCTACTCTTGGAAAGATTTCCAACAGAAATTAAAATATATGTCCACACAAATACTTGTACATGAATGTTCATAACAGTGTTATTCATAATAGTCAAAAATTGGAAACAAGACAAATGTCCATCAAGCAGTGGATAGATTGTGTCCATCAGGCAGTGTACCCATACAATGGATCAATAATGTCAGGATCAAACTACTGATACATGTAACAACATAGATGATGATGCCTCTCCAAATGATGCTTAAGTAGAGGAAACCAGGGGCTTCCCTGGTGGCTCAGTGGTAAAGAATTCTCCTGCCAATGCAGGAGACATGGGTTTTATCCTTGGGTCTGGAAGATCGCTGGTGAAGGAAATGGCAACCCATTCCAGCATTCATGCTTGGGAAATTCCACAGAGGAGCCTGGCGGGCTACAGTTCACGTTGTCACAAAGAGTTAGACATGACTTAGTGACTGAGCATGCAAGCAGAGGAAACCAGACAAAAATTCCTACATATTATATTATTTCTTTAACATGGAATTTCTAGGATTGGCAAGATTTTCAAGATAGAAAGCAGATGAGTGGTTGCCTGAGGCTGGGGGTGGAAGCAGGAATTGATTTCACATGGGCACAATGGAACTTCAGGAAGTGATGGCTCTGTTATAAAACTGTATTACAGTTACAGTTGCACAACTATATAAATACACTAAAAATTCCAATTCTTCACTTACAATTGGCTAATTGTATGGTATATAATTTATACCTCCATAAAACTTTAAAAAAATCACACAGAAATGAAAAACAACTAACGTTAAAATTACCTTCCAAACTCTTGAAATGTTTTAATCCTCAAGAAGTGTTTGTAAGCCTAGAATACATCAATTAGAAAAATTTGCCTCTGCCTCCACTTTGGAAATCAGTTCTGGTAGATTCAGTAAGTTATCAATCTTAAAATTGCTGCCATGTTAGCACCTAAAGAATATCTTTATGTGAGGCTTTTTCAATCAAAGCAATCAGTAAAAAAAACAGTAGCCAGAGAAAAGAAAAAACTTAATATAAATTACTAAATTCTATTATTTAAATAAATCTGAGTATAAGCTTAATTACAAAAATTAATTACACTAAAGAGCGTGAGTATCCCCAACCGGTTACTTAGAGATCAATACCTTCTTCTGGCTCTAATGTGTCTTGAGGCAAGTTTCTGATTTTCATTATTTTGTTCTGTGATTAATTATACACAGCAATTTCTTGAATAATATTGGATGAATTAAAATGGATAATTATATGGGCACATAATGATAGGGGTTTGAGTTTTAATGATAGATGTGTGTGACACAAATGCATTTATTCACCTACTGATTCAACAGCTGTGTATTATTTATCAGATACTGTAGTATAATGTCTGAATTATTTATCAGATATTATAGTTTAATATTTGTGTCCATAAGGCACAGAATTTTCCTTAGGGAATTCATTATATTTTGGGGAAGACAGAGAAGTTTAAAAATACTTGCCAGTTTAAGTTATTTCTTAAATTTTTTCCCATTCTGATAGGGACAAAGAACAGGTATCCAGTTGTCATGGAGACTTAGATGAGAGGGACTTGACTTAAGTTTTGTAGATTAGGGAAGTTTCCCTTAGTTGATGTTTCCTAAGCAGGTTTTAGAAACCTTATTGGAATTAGACAAATAAAGCTGAGAAGGGATAAAATGAAAACAGTTTGCATAGACAGAGTAGCACATGCCAAGTCTTGGTTGAGAGGTATAAAAATATGTGTGGGGAACTGAAAGTAGTTGACTGAGGCTACAGTTTGGAACTTGATTGGATGGATGAAGCTCAAGCTGAAGGTAAGGACTAGATTCGAAGGACATTGTAGGTGTTGCATAGGAGTTTGGAAAAGGTACTAAAGGCAGTGGATGTGCAAGAAAGATTTTAAGAAAGGGGATGTTGCTGCTGGATCCGAAAATCAGAATATGAGAGATATGTCAGAGGTAGACCTTCATTCACAGAAACTAAGAAATAATGGTTTATTTGCTTAACAAGATAGGAGATGGGTTTTGTTGTTGTCATTGTTTTTTTTCCCCAAATACTAAGAAATCTGAAAGCAGAGAATCCTAATCTTACTAATGACATAGTAGTACCATGCTATCATCAGGGACCAAGACTTCTACTCTCTGGCTTCACTATATTTTCATGTGGCTTTTCTCCTCATAGTCACAAAAAAGCTACCATAATTTCAAATGTTGCACCTACATTCTAGGCAAGATGAAGGGAAAGATTGTAGACCAGGGCCTGAGATAATTAGACAGTTTGATAGTCATCTTTTCAAAAAATTATCCTGGAGAACTTCTGGGGTGAAATTCTCTTACAGCTCATAGGCCAGGATTATGTCCCCATGCTATCAGCAAGGGAGGCTAAGAGATCAATAGTTTGATTAGGTAGATCAGGGCTTTGGAAGCAAGAATGGATATCAAGTGAAGCAAAGGGATTTAAAAAAGAAAGTGAAAGTAACAAGACATACTGATTGCTTGGAAATGGAGGGCAAGGGAGAGGAAGTGGTCAGGGAAATTCCTAGGTTACTGGTTTGAACAATTGGAAGTGATGTCATTTACTGAGACAAGAAATGCAAATTTCAAGAAAAGATGACAAATTAAATTTTGAGGATGTTAGTTCAACATCCTTGTGGAATATTCAAGGTGAGGTATTGGATGGCCCAAAAGAAATCTCAGCCAGAGGTAGATTTGAAAGTCATCCACATATAGGTTGTAATTAGTCATCAGAGTGGATGAGGTCTTGAAAGAATAGGAAGTGATATGCGAAGATAGTCAGTGTAGAATAAAGGAAGAATCAAAAGAATCTGGTAGCTTGTCAAATCCATATAAAGGAAGAAAGTTCAGATTTTATAACTAAGAGATTCTTTCATTCTTGTGGCAGTATGAAAGGGAAATTAATACTTTATGCACTTCTTTTTCCTTTTTGACAAGGCATTTTTTTCCTTTGTAGTTAGCCCAAATACATGATCTCTTTTAAATTGCTTTATGCTCTCTAGGAAAAATAGATGATTAGACTGAATATTTCTAATAGAAACTGTGTTAAACAAGAATGGTGACTTGACATTTAAAAAGCCAGGACCCAACTTTCAATTTTATTACAGATTTTGTCTCTGGAAAGATGATCTCTTGTGTCACACCATATTTCTCAAATGTGGAGACCAAGATCCATGCCCTGCTTATGGAGATGGGTCAAACAAAGGTTCATTGTACCTGAGTTCCCTGGAGACAGGCACTAAACAGATACAGGCTGAATGACTAAAGGGCATCTCATCACTGTGTATGGAGGTCAGAGATGAACGTCCTTCGGGGTAATTGCTGTTGACCACTTCTTTTGCCCTTTGCTTCTGAGAAGCCACAGCAACAAGGTCTCCATACAGACTGAAGAGCATCTGGTTGACCTGCTTGGCATTCAATACGGAGAAGTCAAGAGAGATCATCAGGCATTTGTTGAACTGATGAAATCCAGAATATCACCCATTCCTGGGAAAAATATTTCCTGCATTATAGAGATAAATATTTACTTCAGCTCTGCTGGGAAACATGTGCCTGATAAATGATATGTTCCTTTTTTAATGGTCTGTTTACATTTCAGAGATTTCACATTATGAAATTTGGTCACTTACATCATATATAATTTTCAGCACATATTTTCATGAAATACTTCTGAGAACGTCTAAACTTAGTAGTCAAGCAAATATCTTTCCTTTTCTAAGTTCCCATAAATGAACCCCAAAATGTCTGCCTCATAACAGGCATAGATACAGAAGTCTTTTACTCCTATTACTTTTTCTTCCACAGGATCCAAAAATCTCATAAGGACATGTCACAATGTATACAACACTGGGGAAAGATGTTGCTTGAAAGTGAGCATTTTTTTTGCTAAAATATTTTTAAACAAGTTAACTTCAGAGGCAGACTCTATCAGAGAAAACAGCAGCCAGAATTTAGGGACTCCCAGAAATAATGCTGTGTGTGCTTCCTGACACCATGGGAATATGTACATAGGTTAATGTGTTATGATATCTGGGCCACACCATTGAACTCAACTCAATTTTGGTTTTGTTTCAATACTTCAACCCCAGGTCCATGGTGTCTCTGTTAAGTGGCTCCTTGTCTGTCACACGCTGCCTCTATGAATATGTTTAGTACATTTAGTTTAAAATACAAGCATTGTCATATGACTTGTTGGCAATCTATTGCTATGGAAGAATTTCCCTGACAAAAAATCACATTCACAAGTTGCATTCTTAAATTATTTCAAGTCAATCAACTAAATTGAGACTGAAGGAAAGACTATATGCCATTGTGTAAGTTCAAGTGTGTGCAATCCATCACCTGAGGGAGCTTAATCTCATGCTATACTACCTGCAGTCCTGAGTGGTTGGTGATTACTGCATTTTACAAGTAGGGAACGGACTTTAGAAGGGTTGAGTAACTTACCTAAGGTTTTAGGGGAAAGTGGTGGAGTCAGGGTTCAAACTCTGCCTGTTGACTGCAAAACACCTGCTAAGAACAACTGTTTTTGTTGTTCTTTAGTCCCTAAGTCATGTCTGACTCTTTTGCAGCCCCGTGGACTATAGCCTGCTAGGGTCCTCTTTCCATGGGATTCTCCAGGCAAGAATACCCAAGTGCTGAGGATAAAAGAGGGTGAGTATTTTTGAGCACATCAAACAACTTAAACTTGAGTATATGGGATTCATCTTCTTCAAAATTCTCTAGCCAATAACATACTAGGGATCTCCCCTTTGTCACCTGTCTTCTCATTTCCTTCTCTACATTTTCCTTTAGAAATTTACCTTTGAGGGACTGCACTGTGTTGGTCCAGGAGTTAAGAAGACTCTGTGCTCCCAATGTAGGGGGCCTGAGCTCCCACAAGCTGCAGATAAATAAAAATAAATTAATTACAAAGAAATTTGCTTTTGATCTTCTCTTCTTGGTTCTATGTATCCTCACTCTCCCTCCTTCTTGGGCTGCCCAAGTTTCTCCAAAACCATTTTTTGTTGCATTATGCAGATATTTTTTTGCTTTCTCACCGTGTGCCTTCCACTAAATTTTTCCAATAATCTAAAATTAAATATCCTTTTTAAAGATACATACCACCACCAGCAACATTTTTTTTTCAATTAAATTAAAATTGATAGAAAATACACCAGGATGACAACATTGCCATATTTATTTTTCTCTCTTCTGAAAATGAAATGGACACAAAAATAACATCAACTGACCTTGGGAGAGAGCACTGGCTTGATTTGCTATTTTAATTTGTTCCACAGATATTATATTAAACTGAGAATCTCATTAACTCTGTGAGTAAACGAGACTCAGAGAGACTTTAGGAGACATAATAAATTTGTTTAACCAATAAGCACCTCAACCAGACCTCGAGTTCAGATCTTAGAAATTAAGGTCAGTAATGATAGCCTTGGAGCTTTAGAAATTTAATGATATAATGCCTTGAATAATGGAAAGACTTGTTTTTTTAACTTAAAATACTCACCTGGCAGGGAAGACTTGTAAGGAGCTCTCAGAATTATACCTACTTGCATGTGTGCTCAGCTGTGCCTGACTCATTGCAACCCCATGGACGTAGCCTGCCAGGCTCCTCTGTCCGTGGGATTTCCCACGCTAAAATACTGGAGTTGGTTGCCATTTCTTTCTCCAGGGTATCTTCCTGACTCAGAGATTGAACCTGAATCTCCTGTGTCTCCTGCCTTGCAGGCAGATTTTTTACCACTGAGCCACCGGGGATGCCCAGAATTATACCTAAGTGACATTAGTATGACCTCTATGAGAGATCAGTATATGCACAGACCTGTTGCTACTATTTCCATAATTTGTCTAACTTCTGACCTCCTATTTTAAAAATGCATGCATTTTTCTAGCTCTAAGCTAAAACTGTGCAATGTTGCTAGGAACTTGTTGGCTTAAACCAAGCCAAATGAACTTTGGCTAAGAATGAGAAATTTCAATTGTTTCGATAATGTTGTAGGTGGAAATAATTATACCAACATTGCCATCCTGGTATATTTCCTATCAGCTCTTCAAAGAATGACAAAGTTATCCCAGAAAGGTCTTTATTTGGGGGAGTACTGAACACTTTTGTTATCTCTTTTGATGCTTAGAACACTAAAATAATACTGATATCTTTCCCATTTGACATGTGACAAAACTGAGGCACAGAGTATTTAAGTGACTTGCTTAACATCACTTAGCCAGTGAGGTGCAGAGATGGGATTCAAGTACAGGATCCAAAAGCTGTACTTGGGCTGAGTCGGAGCATTTCCATGTTCTGCCACTGGATTCAAAATCTCTACCTTTACAGTTTGCCATATTGTTTCCATATATTGAGCAATGTACACGTTATATGTTAGAGAAACTGACAACTTAAATAATGTAATCATGGTCTAAAAGGAGGGTGATGTTGCTGCTTCTATTATTATTATCATTTTTTTTTCTGCTCAGGCTGGGGAATAAATGTCACTGTTTTATCTACTATGATATTGTCAGTCCCTCAGTCGTGTCTGACTCTGTGACCCCATGGACTTCAGCATGCCAGGCCTCCCTGTCCTCCACTATTTCTCGGAGTTTTCTCAAGTTCATGTCCATTGAATGTATTATCTACTGTACATTCATCTACGAACATTTATTTCTCTCCATCTGTTTGCCAGGCACTTTTGCTTGTGATCAAGGCCCAGACTTTCTGAGTTGGATACTTTAGCTGATGTTGTAAAACATGGACAACAGTCTCATTAGGCTCATGATCTCTATCTTCCTCTTAAAAATCTGATCTTATAAATGGAGCAACAAAGGCTCAGGAAGGCCAAGAGACTTGCCTTTATCCAGATGGGTGGGACATAACAAGGATTTGAATTCAGATCTGATTTGCTATCTAGGTACTTATCTCACTACATCACTAAAAAGGAAAAATGTTTCAGTAATCCAAGTACCACCTAAAACAGTAATCTGGAAAGAGCAATGAATGAGTTACTTTACTTATAATTTATCCTATGGATGTGAGAGTTGGTCTATAAAGAAAGCTAAGCACCAAAGAATTGATACTTTTGAACTGTGGTTTTGGAGAAGACATTTTTTTTCCCATTTATTTTTATTAGTTGGAGGCTAAGTACTTTACAATATTGTAGTGGTTTTTGCCATATATTGACATGAATCAGCCATGGATTTACGTGTGTTCCCCATCCCAATCCCCCCTCCTGCCTCCCTCCCTATCCCATCCCTCTTGGTCCCTTGGACTGCAAGGATATCCAACCAGTCCATCCTAAAAGGAGATCAGTCCTGGGTGTTCATTGGAAGGACTGATGCTGAAGCTGAAACTCCAATACTTTGGCCACCTGATGCAAAGAACTGACTCACTGGAAAGACCCTGATGCTGGGAAAGATTGCAGGCAGGAGGAGAAGGGGATGACAGAGGATGAGATGGTTGGATGGCATCACCAATTCAATGGACATGAATTCAGGTAAATTCTAGGAGTTGGTGATGGACAGGGAGGCCTGGCGTGTTGCAGTCCATGGAGTCACAGAGTCAGACACAACTGAGCGATTGAACCGAACTGAACTGTGCTCTTATTTCTACTTCATTTTTAATAATTAATTAAGCTTTAGATTTCATTACAGACTCTTACCATCCATAAGTAAATGAAAAAATTTTTTAAAATTTTGCAGCCCTTATCCCTCCAACTTGAAAATGGGTTTCAGTCTACAGCTGTAAAGGACATGGGTGTTTCACTCAAACACTTAAACTTTGGAAAAAGGATGGAAGTAGGATTTATTCATTTTGAAAAAGCAAATAGCTTTCACTCTCTTGCTCTGTTTCATCTTTAGCCTAACTATTTATTGATACTTTAACCTTTCTTGTTGGTAGTGGGACTCAGAATGTTTTAGATATATGAAAAATTAATTTGCTTAACTGAATCACTGTAAGAGTGCTGGAAAGATCTCAGCTACCTGACCAACATAGGCAGCAAGCTCCTGACTTGGTCCTGTTTTTCCCATTTTATAAACAAGTCAGTAAATCCAGGATAGAACCACTCAGATATGCTTCCATAGCAGCAAAGGATTGCTTGGTATCTAGTGACCTGGATATGAACTGATTTATTGTCTTTTTATCGCCAAAGAAAAAAATTTTTTTCACATGGGTCTTAGAATCATGCAATAATTTTTTTTCATTGTCTTAAAAAGTATAAGCTGTTGTATTAAAGTAAAATAAATTATCACACCAAAAATTATAAAATGTTTTTCCTGAGGAATAAAACAGACATCCAGACATTTAATCAGACTCAGTTCAGTTCAGTTCAGTTCAGTCACTGTCGTGTCCGACTCTTTGCGACCCCATGAATCGCAGCACGCCAGGCCTCCCTGTCCATCACAAACCCCCGGAGTTTACTCAGACTCATGCCCATCGAGTCGGTGATGTCAATCAGACTACGTGTGTGCTAAGTTGCTCAGTCGTGTCTGACTCTTTGCAACCCCATGGACTATAGACTGTCAGGCTCCTCTGTCCATGAGGATTCTCCAGCAAGAATACTAGAGTGGGTTGCCATGCCCTCCTCCAGGGGATCTTCCCAACCAGGGATTGAACCCTGAACCCAAGTCTCCCACATTGCAGGTGGATTCTTTACTATCTGAGCCACCAGTGTGTCTATATTGTTTCTTGCATCCTCTATCTGATGA
The DNA here is from genome assembly GCF_019320065.1 of Cervus canadensis. NCBI lineage: Eukaryota > Metazoa > Chordata > Mammalia > Artiodactyla > Cervidae > Cervus > Cervus canadensis. Next base: position 43,021,523 of record NC_057397.1, read on the forward strand.
TTTATAAGCTTCTCTTGGATAGAAAATCTCTTTACTAGCTTCTGAAGAAACCATATCACTTTAAGGCTGCCATAAGATGATTTCAAGAGATAATGGTGAGTTTATAATTAAATCAATACTTCACAGGCCAAGTAAACTTTCTTATTTTTTCTTGACATCCAAGTAAAATATTAAAAAGAAAATCAGTTATGCTCTGAGTACTGTAGAAATTCTTAGAAAATATGTGACAAGAGATTTGAAATCTAATGCTTTCCTTTTAGTAATCCACCAAAATAAAATAGCTAAGACTTACGAAGTGCTGGGGAATATTCACTTTTACAAGTGCTTAGCATGTATGAACTAGATTCTCACAAAAAGCCAAGTAGGTAGGCACTATTCTTACCAGGAAGCAGGTATTTAGAAGTTAAGTGGCTTGCCCAAGGTTTCATGGCTAATAATCGTCATTTGTTGGCAAAGGAAAGTCTCTGCTTTTTAATATGCTATCTACATTGGTCATAACTTTCCTTCCAATTTTTCCAGTGGTCATGTATGGATGTGAGAGTTGAACTGTGAAGAAAGCTGAGCACCAAAAAATTGATGCTTTTAAACTGTGGTGTTGGAGAACACTCTTGAGAGTCCCTTGGACTGCAAGGAGATCCAACCGGTCCATCCTAAAGGACATCAGTCCTGGGTGTTCATTGGAAGGACTGATGCTGAAGCTGAAACTCCAATACTTTGGCCACCTCATGTGAAGAGTTGACTCATTGGAAAAGACTCTGATGCTGGGAGGGATCGGGGGCAGGAGGAGAAGGGGACGACAGAGGATGAGATGGCTGGATGACATCACTGACTCGATGGACATGAGTTTGAGTAAACTCCGGGATTTGGTGATGGACAGGGAGGCCTGGCGTGCTGCGATTCATGGGGTCGCAAAGAGTCAGACACAACTGAGTGACTGAACTGAACTGAACTGAACTGAATCATCATTTGAACTGTGAGTGCAGACAATCAGTTTCAGAGTTGCAACTTCAGCCTTGAAAGCCAGTTTGTCTCTCCAAGCAAAAGCTAATTCAATCACACCGACAGTGTATTTCTGAAAAATGGGGGAAACTGAATTTTTAGATAATTGAATTTTCAGATCATTTATAGAGACAGACAGGAGTGCTAGAAGTTATAGCTTGGTTCTTTTCCAGATGCAATCAAGGCTGAGATGGCTTTTTGTTTCTTCTTCAGGGCTAATTCTACAGCTCCTGTAATTGGTGTTAAAAGAAAATTCCTTTGATTCATCAAGAATTTATGAGTACTGACTCTGTGCCACGTACTTGCCTAAGCACTGGAGACTGTACAGTAAGACTTAGCCTTTGAACTTGAGAATTTCTCTTTGTTAAAAAACCAATTTAAAAAAACAAGCCAAACTTTAAAAATTCGATTATGCTGTTCTTGTGGCTTAGTAAATAAGGATGTTTTTAAAAATTATGTCTTTCTTTGATGATTGAGTATCGAGCATTAGGAGCTACCATGTGGAATGATGACTCATTCTACAGTAGACAGGTTTATGTATGAAGATAGATTAAATTTGCTCCAACTCTAAGAATTTATCTTGAAAATCATATTTTCCTAACATCTATGAGATAAGCTTGTTTTCCCGACATGCTTTTTAAATAAGAGGGTAATTCAGACTTTCCACTTATTTGCATTATTGCTGAGAGCTGTGTTTTATTAATTGGATTTTTACTGTAATTGGCATGACACCTTTGACATTGGACTTTCAAGGCCATCTGTTTTCTCCTATTCGTTTTTAGTTTTTCTTTATACTATGTAATCACATTCCTATAGAAAAATGTAGAAAACTGGAGGGCTCTAGTTCAGAAATAAAACAATACCTCTTGGGGGGTTTATGTTTAAAAGAGTAAATATATATCCTTATTTGCACATTTTTCAGAGAAGAAACATCTCCATTCCAGCCGATGGCAGGGGGTAGGGTGTTGAAAAAGCCGCATCTGCATATTACAAGTATATTAGTCCTCTAAAAAGACAAAAGTAGATATGCCACAGCTCTATTAAGAGCTGGAAAGTGAAAGTCCAAATTTCACTTTGAGCTTTAGTCTCTCTACGTTTGTGCTTCCTGACCCCTATAATTCAACTGAAGCTTCCTTGTTGGTGCATCAGCGCAAGAAAGACTCTCTTAACTCGATCCGGAAGGCTAATGGCTGGATGTGACACAGCATATGTTGTAACATACTCTTGGTTACTGAGTACACACGGAGGCTTGAGACAGCTGGCCATGGCCACACTTCTGGCTTGGAGTCACGCCCTGAACTTCCACAGTTGAAATGAGTCCATGCTTCTCTAGCTGCCTGATCCATTACCCATGTGGTAATGGAGCCAAAGTGGTAAACCAGTTTCACCAAGGCTCAGATGGACCCGAGATGTTTACCTTGTACACTGATCCATGTACTCTTTTATTTGAAAGTGGTTGCTTCTTTGTGATAATGATGTGCTGTCTCTTTTGAGAAGGTACCCATTAATAATGTGTTGGTATATATTCCTCCCCAACCACATTTTTGAGTAGAGTCCAACCAGATTACTTAGAACTAAGTCAGCTAAGCTAAGGTTTCCTAAGAGAATGTTCTTCCCAAGACCTCGTCACACTCTTAGCTGAATTCTTCATATGCAAGTTCATGCTGATTACTTCACATGAAAGCTAAAGGTGGGGAAGAAAATTCTATGTTTCAATGTGTGGTAAAGCCATTGACTAACTCATAAGGCCATAGGAAGACAGTCTATGGCTCAAGATCAGGTCTAAATGAAATAAAATTGATTTCTAAATAGGCAAAAACATTCATAACCTTCTCCAGGGGATCTTCCCAATCCAGGGATAGAACTTGGGTGTCCTGCATTGCAGGCAGATTCTTTACCATCTGAGCCACCAGGGAAGCCCCAGATAAAGGAGAAGAGGGTGGCAGAGGATGAGATTGCTAGACAGCATCACTGACTCAATGGACATGAATTTGAGCACACTCTGGGAGGCACTATGCCCTAGAGGCTCAGGTGGTAAAGAATCTGCCTGCAATGCAGGAGACCCAGGTTTGATCCCTGAGTCAGGAAGATCTCTTGAAGAAGGGAATGGCAACCCACTCCAGTATTCTTTTCTGGAGAATCCCATGGACAGAGGAGCCTGGCAGTCTATGGGTTGCAAAGAGTTGGACATGACTGAGTGAAGTTGCAAAGAGTTGTACTCTTCACTTGGAGTGACTTTCATTTCACTAGGAGGACAAAGGAGCCTGGAATGCTATAGTCCATGAGGTTGCAAAGAGTCTGATATGACTTGACTACACAACAACAAAACCACAACTAATAAAGCAGATACAATACCACATAAAACTCAGGAAAGTCTAATTGTAAAATTACAATTGTTTGAAAATCAAGGCATCTTTCTTTCATGTTTAGAAGAATTCCAACATCTCTAGCTTCAATATAAAGACTGGATGTGTTGAGTGAATAGTTTGAACTGTCTATTGTTTCTTTAAGTGGTACCATTAAAAGGATGGGTTGGCCACTATAAAATATGGGTAAAGCAACTGTTGAAATATGATACAGCCATTATTTAATCTGAATGATAAATTCATGTCAAGAATTCCAATTTACTGTACATCAATGGACTTATGATAATCACCATTAATCATACTCTTTCTGAGAGATCCCATTATAATCTGTACAGAGCCATCAACAAAGCAAAACCAAGGATAAAATGAAAAGAGTTTGCCAGAATGAAGGCTGCAGAATCTAAACAAAGATGAGTGACACATGTTGGGTAGGATAAATCTACAAATAGCCTGGGGCCAGACATCAGACATTATTTGAAATGACAAACTTCACATTAACTAAAAGAAAAAAAAGAAGATCACAGATGGAGACAGACAGTGGTGCTAAAAGTTATACAACTGCATGATTCATTTCCAGAAGAAATCAATGTTGAGATGACTTTTTTCCTCCTTCAGAACCAATAATGAGCCTCCTATAATTAGGTAAACTTTCTACGTCCTATCAAAACAAACTGTTAAGCCACAGAGAGGCCACTGACACATCTGCCCCTCAACCAAAGCTATAGTATTTTAATCTAAGTACAATGCAAAGATGCATGAGTCAATCTACCGTAAATTTTCAGCAAATAGTATGTGTCATTGGAAATAACTTTTGCTTTTCCGAAGACCGTAGATTTATTCTGTAGGAGTTTTAGAAACAAGCAACAATAATTTTAGCAAAAGCAATTCCCTGCGTTCACTAAACCATAACTGTCTGAAACTAGTTATTTCTAGAATTACACAGAACCAAAATAGCAAACATGTAAACAGAGAGCTATGGGTTAGAATTCATCAAACTGAGGGAGGGGAGTTTTGAATTTTAACGTATAAAATATCACAGCTGTTAACTATTTATAGTTGCCCAGTTTTAATACACAATTCAAACACTAATTAAAAACATTCTCCATAAATAGAAAACCAATTTGCTGTGTGTGCAGAGTGAATGATACAATCAACTTTCCCGGCTATCAGTTTTCTCTTCATACAGGCGGTCAAAAAGTAATTGACCTTTGGACTTCTCATTAAAACTCAGCAATGGAGTTCGGAAAAAATGAAGCTGGGTCTATTCATGCCATCAAATGAGGTTATAGCATATCTAATCCTATTGTTTCAGTTTTCTGTATTGTCATCATGAGTTGCTGGGCCAAATTCTAAGCCAGTTGGGGAAAAAAAGCAGAGTTGAGCCGATTGGTCATGCCACATTTTATCCACTCCACATGTACAGGCAGAGCCTTCCTTTGCCACTGAGCTAAAAAGATAAAAACATGAAACATGCAATGACATCCTGGGACACTGGGATGGAGAGATGGACTCCTATTGTTCTGAACTTATGTTGTTTTATGTTGTTGCTGTTTTTAAGATTTTTTTTTCTTTAGTGCCTATCATTTTAAAAGTCTTTATTGAATTTGTTACAATAACAAATTCTGTTGTTTACATACTATTCTTTTGTCTATGAGACATGTGGAATCTTAGCTCCCCCACCAGGGATGAAACCTTCACCCTCTGTACTGGAAGGTGAAATCTGAAACATTGGTCTGCCAACATGACCTTAAGTTGTTAGGTTGTGTTAAGTTGTACTAATGCCCAAGGGAAATTCCAGGAGGAGAAATTCTTTGTGGTTCTCACTTTCTGAAATTTCTGAGGAAATTTCATCAAGAGCTTGAGGCAAATTGGTGATGGTGATGGTGGAGGTGGGGGTAGCTGTGTGGGTAATAATTTTTCCTGAGAAATGATAAAATCATGGAAGCTAATTAACAAATCCACAGGAGTCTAAAAATTGGAGCTGGAGAGAAACAAAGAGTCTCATCGAATCATTTTACTTTATAAATAATGGAAATGATAAGATCCAGAGATTTAGAGTAATAAGCCTCAAGTTACATTTTGCTGAAACATGAGTTTGGATCTCAATGTGTTTGGGTCCCAGCTGTGGTTTTTCAGTCACGGCATAGCTTTACTACTCTTTCATGTATGTTCGTTTTGTTAAAAACAAAAATAAAAACAGAAGCAAAATTCTCATTGAAGACATCTTGCAAAGATACATGTACATGCTTGGGTCCTTCTGGTAGTGGTTAGCTCTACAAAGAATCCACCTGCCAATGCAGAAGATGCAGGAGATGCAGGTTCAGTCCCTAGGTTGGGAAGATCATCTGGAGTAGGAAATGGCAACCCACTACAGTATTCTTGCATGGGAAATTGTATGGACAGAGGAGCCTGGTGGACTACAGTCCATGGGGTCGCAAAGAGTCAGACACAACTGAGCGACTGAGCATAGCTTTACTATGGCCATTGTGTGTGACCTTGATTTTCAAGTACACAGTATCTCCCATCCCCCATCCTCTTTTCAATCCCAAACGCTTATAATAGTTTGTGTATACTTCCTTATGGACGGCCAAGTTAGAATGTACCTTCAGGTTCTTTGCAAGTGAAATGTGACTCTTTACATTCAACAAGAAACTTGTGCCTTCATTAAGGTGACCATAGAAATTATTTTCTAAATCACACATTTATGAGAGCAAATGGGGGACTATTGATTATTACAACAGGACAACAGATGACACTGAACTACTCTGGACAAACTAGGATATGTGATCTCCCTGGTTGGAGTGTTTCCAATATCCAAATAGTAAAAATTCCCCTGTACAGGTATTTGTTCTATTTTAACTTTTTTCTTAAGACTCGTTTTTGTTGACTTATTTTGAAAGGCAGCATTATATAGTGGAAAGGTAAAAGGAAATAGAGAGAAGATATGGTGGTCTCACTTCTAAGTGTGAGACTTTCAAAGGATCATCATCCTCCCTTGAGTTCAGTATTTGCATCTGACTAAGTCATCATGGGGCTTCCCAGGTGTCTCTAGTGGTAAAACCCACCTGCCTAGGCAGCAGACGTAAGAGATGCAGGTTTGACCCTGAGTCGGGAAGGTCACCTGGAGAAGGGCATGGAAACTCACTCCAGCGTTCTTGCCTAGAGAATCTCTTCCCTTGGAATCCTCTTCCTTTGGACAGAGGAACCTGGTGGGCTACAGCTCATAGGGTCACAAAGAGTTGGATGTGACTGAAGTGACTTAGCACACATGCAAATTACTATTAAGTCTTCCTCTAGCCCTAATGGTCTAGGATTCCTATGCCCCCCAAATTTCTATCTGTATTTCTATATACATATATGAAAATAGAGGTCAATTATGAAAATAATATGAAGCTTCAATAAATATTGAATAAGAAAACAAACAGAATTTGAGTCTGGAATATACTGTTGGTAATGTTATCTCTGAAAAAAAAAAAGAGCAAGATTGTTTATCTACATTGAAAGTCACACCCAGACACATAATGTCACAGCAACTTGGTTGTTCAGTACAGACAGGAAACGTTTTTTTCATGTGTGTTTTTGGCAAAACTCTATGGCTTAGGATACTGGTAGGGTTTTTTGTTATAACAGTCTTTCATGTGGGAAAGTCACATTAGACGCTGTCTGGTTGCTCTTGGTTACGAAGACTTTTCCTATTTGACTCACCTTCAATTTTCAGGCAAATTCTCAGGCTTCCTGCTATTGTTTCTGGGTGTCTGCAAGTTTTTTTGTCTTTTGAAAGTCTGGGTGATAAAAGTGTTACATGGTCCATGTAACTTTAGAGGTGTAAATTATTAAAAACATAAAAGTGCTTGGATAAGAAACAGGCAGAATTTATCACAAATTCTAGATTCTTATCTAGTTTAATAAATCCCCCCTTTGAAATTAGAAGTGATAAGCTTTATCTACTTTCTGCATATGCCACAGGCACAATTTGGTATATTGTTTTGACTTTCCATATTGCTTGCCTGAATTCTAACATTTCAAAACTTCCTCAAGTCATCTTGTTGACCCTGGGAGACAAATACAAATATGGATAGTTTCTCTCTTCTGTTATGACTCTTGGTTATAAATTTTAGGTGCAAGATTGCTTCTTCATTTGATTACTATGGTGCATTCCTAGCCAAGCTGCAGTGTAAAGAATAGATTTTTAAAGAGCTTACTGAGCTTTGATCTTAATAATGTGCTAAACATTTTCTACACACAATCTCAACAAATTCTCAAAATGATCCATTACATAAAATGAGGGTCAGAAAGATTAGTTAACTCAACCAAGTTTGCATGCCTAGTAAGTGGCAAAGCCAGGATTCAAACACAAGTATATCTGGAATCCAAGGCTTCCCTGGTGGCTCAGTGGTAAAGAATTTGCCTGCTATTGCAGGAGAGGTGGGAAATGTGGGTTCGATAGCTAGGCCAAGAAGATCCCCTGGAGAAGGAAATTGCAACTCCAGTACTCTTACCTGGGAAATCCCATGGACAGATGGGCGTGGCAGGCTACAGTCCATGGGTGCATAAAAGACTAAAGTCTTTTTAGTGATATTAAAGTCTGTTTAGTGACTAAACAGCAACAGTATCTGAAATTCAAACCTTGTGTCTTTAACAACTATAGTGTCATCTCAGGGTAAATCATGGGATAACAACTTTCTTCTTTACATTTGCACAGTCTCATGTTTTTAACACTCTTACTAGCACATCCATTTAGCTTATTTGATCTTTATGGTGTTTTATGGGGGCAGCACAAAAGGGTGGATGCTAGGTTGATTTTACAGATGAGGATGCTCGGAGAGGATGGTCCAGCATCACAGAGCCAGCAAGTTGTAGTGCTAGCAACTGAACTTGTGTCTTTGAGCGGCTGTCCTAGTGAAAACTCCTTAAAACCAGGGTTATATCTTGAAAAGACTTTTTAAAATGTTAAAACCTTAAAAAAACAAAAGTTCAAACGTATCACAAATAAGGAACGACTGTCATATTGATCACAAAGTTTGGTTTTCCCTTCTTGCCTATTTCACATTTCTGGCCAGTTTGAATTCGTGGTACCACCAGTCAATAATGGTAGTTAGAGTAACCCAGACCTCTGTGACTCTCTCTGAATTGTCACGCAATTCCTTATATTTACTAGTCTGTTTTTCCTACCCAGTTCTGATGTTAAGCACAAAAACTGTTTTTCATAGGTCTTCCCTGTAGAGTGGGTGTCCACTAAAAGTTTCCTGAATAAAAAGCACAAGGTGTTACTGTTAAGGCATGTAATAATAACATTTAATGAGTGTTTACTCGTATTTTCTAGAAATATGGATTTAGCTGGGAGTCACAGCTGTTTTTTCTTGTCATTTTATTTATATTTGGTTGTGCTGGGTCTTGGTTGCCTCACGGGCTTTTCTCCTCGTAGTGGAGAGCCAGGCCTGCTCTCTAGTGTGGTGCATGGGTTTCCCATCGCCGAGGCTTCTCTTGTTGCAGAGCACAGGCTTTCGGGGCAAGGGCTTCAGTAGTTGTGGCACACAGGCTTAGCTGCCCTGCGGTATGTGGGATCTGCCCAGAGCAGGGATTGAACTTGTGTCCCCTGCATTGGCAGGCAGATTCTTAACCACTAGACCACCAGGGAAGTCCCTTTAATCTTTAATATATATCAATCACTCTTGAAAGGATTTTAGGTACATCAAAATATGGATTCCTAACAGCTATCTTATTTCACCTCAATCTCACAGGTATAGAAAATGATGCACAAAGAATTCAAACAGTTTGCCAAAGACATATTATAAGTAAGAGGCAAGGTAAAAATTTGAACCCAGTTAGTGTAGTTTAGGAAAAGGAAGATTTCAAACTCATTAGCACTTAGCAAATTCTATTAGGTGGTATTCTTTTAGTCTTGGATCCATTTCATCAAAATGATGAAAATGCATTCTTATAGTGTTTTGCTACTGAAAAGATGTACGGAAGGAAATGCCATTTAAAAAAAAAAAATACACCTTCAGATTTTCCTACAAAAATGAAATGGTACTCCATCATTGGGAGATTAGACTGGAAAAAATAAATGCTGCTTCAGCAGATTGTCTGCTGAGGATCTGACAACAGGAGCCAAAAATAGTTGGTAGTTGGTAGATAATAGCATGAGCTTGGGAGCAAGACAAATAGGTTTAAGACCCGGCTCTATCCATGTTAGGGGCCAAATCCCATAGAAGTCCACTCTCAGACAAGGATTTGCATGGCCCTTTGACATGGTGCCAAACTAACTGTGAAGTTTCACAGGTTATGTCCAGGCACACGAAGTACAACCCCATGTGCCTGGAAATTATTCTGTGTTAGTTATTCTCTATCTGCCCCTATTATTTTATCCTGGGGGAAAATCCAGGAAAAAAAAAAAAAATCCCACTGTCCCTTTTAGACCAGATCAGAGTCTCACTTGTCCTCTAGTTTCTGGGTTTGAATTTGCCAAGTCGCTGCACATCTTTAGTTGGAGTTCAGGAGGTGGGGAAGGAGAGAAGTGGAGGTGTTCCCTCCACACTCCCCCAGTAGGGCCAGAGTCTGACACTGGCTCTCTCTTGTATCAATAGTCACAGCTCCTGTTGAATGACTCTCTTGCATACAGTTAAAACTCTTCCTCTTGTGGATCCCAAAACCCAGCTCCCCTTTCTGATGCTTCCCCACTGTTGATAATCCTTGGTGCTTCTTCATCTCTTACTGGTTCCTTTAATTCTGTCCATACCTGTCTGTAAATAGCCCTTTCATCAAATTTTCTTTGCTCAAAGCCTTGAATGTACATCTTCCTGCTGAGGATCTGACTAATATATCCCTTATCAGTATGGAAATTCTTGTTAGGGATCTAAACGAAGCAGAGATGCCACAGCATGGCTTCCTTGGTGACTTAGTGGTAAGGAAGTTGCCTGCCAATGCAGATACATAAGAGACTCAGGTTCTATCCCTGAGTTGGGAAGACATAAGATACATGAGAGACTCGGGTTCGATCCCTGGGTTGGAAAGATACCCTGGAGTAGAAAATGGCAACCCACTCGGGTATTCTTGCCTGAAGAATCCCATGGATAGAGGAGCCTCGCGGGTTACAGTTCATGGGGTCACAAAAGAGTCAGACATGGCTTAGCGACTAAACAACAATGACAACCACAGAGACCCACAGCAGATGTATTTCACTACATGCTTCCTGTTGACCTTCATCTTTCTCTCCACGTGCTCTAGGATGAATGGGCTTTTGCTCTTCCCTTTGTGATACCTATATCCCTTAGATCATATCCTGAACTTCACTTCACATGGTTTAATCTTCTACCTTGATGTGCCAATGAGATATTAAGGAACCGAGAACATCTTTTTCTCCTTCGAGAATGTCTGCTTTTAAGACTATTGCTATGCTAGGTCCCTCAAAACAAAAACAAAATAATAGCTTATTTAAGAAGCCTAAAAAAAAAAAAAAAAAAAAGCCTAAATAATGATGTAATTTTTGTGGTTGGTATCTGCTTTCTTCTTTCTGATGTTTTGTGCATCATGACTTGGAGTTGTCATAAAGAAACACAATTTACCAGGAAGAAAATAGTAGAATCCATTCATCGGATAGTTTAATATTATATATACTGCCTGGGCCAGACGCAGAAGATTTCTTAGAAGTCCACTAACCCCATCTCTTGTTTTATAGATATAGAGGTGAGTAAAATTGGTAAAGAATCTGCCTGCAATGCAGGAGACCTGGAATAGTTCCTTGGGTTGGGAAGATGCCCTGGAGATTGGAATGGCTACCCACTCCAGTATTCTTGCCTGGGAAATCCCATGGACAGAGGAGCCTAGGGGGCTATAGTCCATGGGGTCGCCAAGAGTCAGACGCGAATGAAGCGATGTAACATGCATGCACACCTGGATCATGCACTATGCCAGACAACAGGTATATGACAAGAAATAAGACAACTCACAGGTCCTTTCCTCTGAGGTCTTATCATATGAAGAAAGAGCCAGGAAGTTAAATCACATATATTTGTATAACTGAATCACTTTGCTGTACATCTGAAACTAACACAACATTATAAATCAACTATACTCCAGGATAGAATAAAAATCACATTAAAAAAAAGAAAGTTAAGTCTGCATTAACATTGAAAGGGAAAGCAATACCCACTAGAAGGGCAGTGTGCTATGGATGACCTGGCATGGTGAGTGACGCTAGGAGGGGTCAGGAATGGCCTCTGTAGAAGCTGCTGCTTCAAGTGGAAAGCTGAAAGGTGAGCAGAGGGAACTGACCCTGGGAATGTGAGTGGAATTGGTGAATGTGAGCCTCGGTGAAGCCAAAAGAAGGTTCTGTCTGCATGACTGGAATAAAGGCTTCAGAGAGAGCATGGTGAGAGGAGGGGCAATTAAGACGAACAGGCACAGGGGGCCAACACTATGCATGCCACACACGGTGACTCCTGAGCCTTCAGAATTTGGGGGATATAACTTAATACTATTAGTGAGACTGCTACAATTGCACATATTTAATTTTACATATAGTGTCATTTAATATAATTTTAATGTATACTATATTTTTCATGTTATAATTTTATATATAATACTTAGATGGTCATGTAAAACTGAAAAGAACTCGAAGAAAGCTAATTTAGCATCATCTGATAAGGTTGGGAAATAATCCTGGTGTGTTTATTAAATTGTGTGGACAGGTTAACTCAAGAACAAAATATCAATGATTAATCTAAAGACCCACAAAGATGGATCACAAGATTCATGAATGAATGAGAATGAGGGTATAACACTATCACTTCAACACAAACATCCATTGATTCAAATATTATACCTCCTAAAGGAGATCAGTCCTGGATGCTCTTTGGAAGGACTGATGTTGAAGCTGAAACTCCAATACTTTGGCCACCTGATGTGAAGAGCTGACTCATTGGAAAATACCCTGATGCTGGGAAAGATTGAGGGCAGGAGAAGAAGGGGACGACAGAGGATGAGATGGTTGGATGGCATCACCGACTCAATGGACATGGGTTTGGGTGGACTCCGGGAGTTGGTGATGGACAGGGAGGCCTGGCGTGCTGTGGTTCATTGGGTCGCAAAGAGTTGTACTGAGCGACTGAATTGAACTGAACTGAAAACAAGTTTACCAGCTTATGTAGAAAAGAGGGGAGTGAATGTACATGAATTCCTATGGCATTTTGTTCAGTTGTTCCTTTAATGTAGTACTAAGATTGGGACTTCCCTGGTGGTCCAGTGGTTAAGACCTGAGCTTCCACTGCAGGGAGCATGGGTTTGAGCCCTGGCTGGGGAACTAAGATCCCCCATGCTGTGTGGTGTGGCCAAAAAATAAACACATAGAAGTAAGCAATACTAGGATTAAGTTTCCACATCTCATGGAAAGGAAAGTTTAATGGAAGAATGTTGATTCCCATCACACCATGAATTTTTCTAAAATTACAAGAAGGTCTTTAAATGCCCCCATTTGAATCCACTGTCCCATCATTTGACTTTAACCAGAGCACAGTTTTGGGGGCCCTTAAGGGAAAAGAGGGTGATAGAAGCAGGGAAGCTAGTATTTCTTCCTGTCAGTGAATTTACTGTGTACATAAACTTATTACATTCTCTCAGTAACCTCAGAGAAGCTGAATAACTCAAGAAGTTGATAACTCAAGGTTATCAAGCTAGAAATGGCAAAACTGTGATGTGAGCTCTGGTTGGTCTCATATTAAAGCCCAAGTTTATCCTGTCTTACCATGGTTATTTTCATGCTCTCTGTTCAGTAGCAGAAAAGAGTGAGAATCAACTTTCTTGCTGTATCTCCAAAGTCTAGGAATGTGTCCAGAAGAGCCTAGAAAAGGAAAGAAGAATGTTGACCTGAACAAATTCAGCTTCTAATTATTGAGCATCTATTAAGTGCCGAGATTCATGCTGTGGATTTCATGATGAAAAAGGCAGGGTCTGAAACTTCAGGCAGCTAGACAACAAAATTTATGTTTAACAAAGTCATTCAACAGGAAAAAAATACAGTTCAATGTGATCACAGCTTTAATGGAATGAGTGTCAATTATATTCAAAGATTTCCAAGAATAATAATCTAGATGTACAGGGGCAAAAGAAATCTCTACCAAGGAAGTTCATACTGTGAACAGATGTTTGAGATGATCAATTGAGAGTTCAGAACCCTTTGAGGATTGAGGAGCTAATGGACATTGTGGTAACTATAGTAACTATGGAAGGTGATGAATTGTGTCAATTAATTTGACTGTGGTAACAATGTCCCAAGTCATCTCATTGTACTTGTTAAATATACACAATTTTGTTTGTCAATTTAATCTCAATAAACCTGAAGGGGAAAAAATACTTTGGAAAGAGTAGGAATGGAAACCTCCCATCACCTCGAATGCTGTTTATATGTCTGTAATTATTCCCGTCAACCATGCTCTGTGTGGGCTTCCCTGATGGCTCATCCGGTGAAGAATCTGCCTGCAATGCAAGAGACAGAGGAGATGAGGGTTTGATCGCTGGGTGGGGAAGATCCCCTGGAGGAGGGCATGGCAGCCCACTCCAGGATTCTTTCGTAGAGAATCCCATGCACAGAGGAGCCTGGCGGGCTATAGTCCATAGGGGTGGAAAAGAGTCGGACACGACCGAGCAGCTATGCACACATACACGTGCTCTGTGTGTGAGTGAAACCCTGTACCCTGGAACTAACCATACAGGAAGAACCACGCTGGTGTGACTTCAATTCTAGGGTTGGCCTCTCGTGAAAGCAGGAGAGCCCCACTATTCTCTAGAAGAGAATTTCCCACCACCAGTCATAGGAAAATAAAATGAAGAAATTGGCATAAATAACATTATAAAATGTCAAGTTCAGAAATAAGATCCTTTTTTTCTGGCATTTATTTGCCCAATAACTAGTTATTAAGTGCTTCATCGGTGCCAGGCACTGTTCTGGGCTCTGCTAAAAGTGTGATGAATAAGTTAGATATGGTCCCTCCCTGCAGATGACTCACAAAATAAAATAAGGTTAATAAGGAGATATACTTTACAAAAAAAAAGACTCTGCCCTTAGATATGTGCTCAGGTTGTATAGGTCCTTATCTGGTTTGGGATGAGTCATTCTGGAAATCAGGAGTGATAGAAATCATCTTTATGTTGGGGTGATTTTAATTTTCTGCCCTATTCAGATCTATTTTTCACTCTTTTGCAAATTTATTTTTTTTGAAGTATAGTTGATTTACAATGTTGTAAATTGTTTACAAATGTTAATTTTAACAATGCTGTAAATAATTTACAATTGTTCATTGTAAATTACAATTGTTCAACTTACGCTGTTTACAGTTGTTGCTAACTCCTGTTATACAGCAAAGTGATTTGGTTATTATATATATACATATATATATCCATTCTTTTTTAATATTCTTTGCCTTTAAGGTTTGTCATAGGATATTTTTTTAATTAGAGTATAATTGCTTTACAGTGTTGTGTTCATTTCTGCTGTACACCACCATCAAACAACTATAAGTACACATATATCCCCTTCCTCTAGAACCTCCCTCCCATGCCCCCAACTCCATCCCTCTAGATCATCACAGAGCACCATGCTGAGCTTCCTTGACTTGTATACACTATCATGTATAAAATAGATAGCTAGTGGGAAGCTGCTATAGTCTTCATCCTTTATAACCATCCTGTTTGCATTGAGAAATTGACTGGTATGGACCCCATTGAAGAGCATGGGCTTTGGCTTCTGCTTCGCTAAGCCAATGGGACCCCTGCCCCCAGGAAACTGTGGGAAAGGGGACCCTCATGATGCCTTGGCCCTCAACATAAGGCCATGTACAACTCCTCTCAAGGTGAACTTCTCTATGTGACTTCCCTTGAAGTCCAATGTCTGCTCCCTCCTCTCTCCATTATGCCTCAGAGGTGGTAACTCAGCCACTATTTACCACCTGAAGATTACTGCATGATTCCATGGGTTTCCCGTCTATCCACTTGCATCATTATAAACAGTTCTTTGTAAATGACTCATCCTTAAATTATTCTCATTTGAGTGGGTGTTCTGTTCCCTGGTGGGACCCTGACTAACACCTTTGTTGTATCCAAGTTTCTATTCTTTATTTACTTATTCTGCTTACATCGATTGATACCACACCCTCAACCCGGTATAGAGGAAGACACACACAGACAATAGAATACCTGCCTAAAACAAGCACTCACACATACTCTTAGTAGGAACTTTATTAATCTGTCAAAACAAGATGCACTGATCCAAGAAATGCCATGTAAGGAATTTATCCTGTCCATTACAGTAGTATTTGTAATAACAAGATACAGAAATCACTGGTTAGATATATTATGGTACATTCAAACAATAGAATGACTTGCAAATACTAAAAAGAATGCAAAGATCTATATATAATAATATTGAAATGTCTCCAAGAAATGTTAAGAGAGAAATCAAAGTACTCTATAGTATTTTATATTTCTATTTGGGTAAAATACACAATATAGTGTATCTGCTACATGAGTGGGTCTACACATAAAATTTGGTTTTGTATTTTTTTGGACGTATAAAAAAAGAAATTTTGAAAGGGATATGAAGAGAGACTAGGGAAACAAGACTGTTACTTCACATTCTTTTAGCTTTTTGTATCTGTTTTATTCAAAAAGAAAACAACAAGGGCTTGAATTAATTTTTTTAAGTAACATAAAAACAGAAAGAGAGATGTAATTTCAACCCCCTGTTTTGCTTCACTTAATAGAGGAGTTCTGAAATAGTAGTCAGAGGAAATAAAATAGCTCCCTAAAACAAATTTACAAGAAACAACATCAGTACATTAAACAATATTACTTGTGAAATCTGAAATGGCAACATTTTACTCCACTTATTTCACATGAAAATGTATTGAAACTGACTTCAAAGGCTGAACCACATGTCCTTGACAGCCACCAAGGGCCTGTTAACATAACCTCTGCCTGGTTCCTCTCTTATTATTTTTGCAATACAATTATAACTGAAAGTCCCCAAACCTTGTAATTGTCAACTAACTTTTGGAAAATGTGAATGGTTGACCAAAGATTTAATGGGAAGGCCCCTCCTACACTCTCTGAACTTTGTGGTGGTCTTTGGGTACAAAATGACCCAGCTGCAGCAATCCTCAAAGATGAGCCAAAGGAGAAAATAATTGTCTTTTCAAAAAGGGTTTCTCTCTGGACATCAAAGATCTCAGAGAAGGAGTCTGTATAATATTATTTCCTTTTCCCAGAATTTATTGGCATCTATCCAAGAGTTTTCACTGAAAATTAACATCCTCCTGGGTACAGATAGGTTTGATATCTGAGCTCAGCTGGGTCACCCTATTTTTGTGTGAAGTACAATAATATTCTGTCCATGCCTTGGGCACTGTTATTAATCCAGCACAGTTTCATATCTCTTCTTCCTGTTTCTGCTTTTCACAAATAATCACAACAAACTAGAGATAGCAAATATTCCTGAAAGTACAAAATAATAGCTAATGCACATACAAAGCCATTGTGAGCTTTAATTTCATTCAAGGAGAATACAGATCATGAGCATTATAATTTCTGATAGAGACTTCCATGCACGCAAGCACATTACATTAATTATTTTCCATTCTGCTTGCTTATTGACACAGTTTCTGCTGTGATTGTTCCTCATGTGTGCTGCAAAGAGGCTAAATAAACAAGGTTAAAGAAAATATTTTGTAGGAGATCTTGCCCAATGAACAGGGAATACTATATTATTAGTATTCTGCTAACTCTGTGAGAGTTGGACTATAAAGAAAGCTGAGCACCGAAGAATTGATGCTTTTGAACTGTGGTGTTGGAGAAGACTCTTGAGAGTCCCTTGGACTGCAAGGAGATCCAACCAGTCCATCCTAAAGGAGATCAGTCCTGAATATTCTTTGGAAGGACTGATGCTGAAACTGAAACTCCAGTACTTTGGCCACCTGATGTGAAGAGCTGACTCATTTGAAAAGACCCTGATGCTGGGAAAGATTGAGGGCAGGAGAAGAAGGGGACAACAGAGGATGAGATGGTTGGATGGCATCACCGACTCAATGGACATGGATTTGGGTGGACTCCGGGAGTTGGTGATGGACAGGGAGGTCTGGCGTGCTGCGGTTCATGGGGTTGCAAAGAGTTGGACACAACTGAGTGACTGAACTGAACTGAACTCAAAATACTAGTCTTTCCTATTGCAATTAGTTCTCATCTATTAAACTATAGCCACGCACTGGACTAAGTACATTACATGTATTATTGCCTTTCAACCTCATGATAATCTTTGAAATGAAGATTTTGATTCTTATTTTACAAATGAGAAGTGGAAGTTCAGGAATATTATCTGGGATTGACATAGCTAATAAATGGCAGAGCCAGTGCTTGTTTTCAGTGTACATGTCTTTTCTTCTAAATCCCAAGAACAGGATTAACCTTTTTTTTTTTTTTTGCATGCTTAGTCACTCAGTCATGTCCAATTCCTTGCGATCCCATGGACTGTAGCTTGCCAGACTCCTCTGCCCATGGAATTTTCCAGGCAAGAGTACTAGAGTGGGTTGACATTTCCTACTCCAGCAGATCATCCCAACCCAATGATCCAACAGGCAATTCTTGCATCTCCTGCATTGACAGGCAGATTCTTTACCACTGTGCCACCTGGGAAGCCCTAACTTTATAGTTAGAGCTTAGTACTACTGGAGGATAGCAGGACTAACATTGCAGAGCTTTAAATCACCAAATTGGCCACCATTTTATCTCTAAAGAAAGTGACTTACCCAAAAGACCCAATAACTCTCCTGCCGCCAAAATGAAACAGCAGTACATATCCCAATGTTAAAAAACCAAAGTTAGAAACTTCTGATAGTTCTACTCACCTACTTTTCTGCCCCTATCTGTGGCTTGAAAAAGACCCTTCTATGGGTTTTCCTGGAAATATTCAGACTCTCCAAACCTCTACTGAGAGGGGTTTTTATTGTTCCATATTTGGGCAACAGAACTACAAAGTGAAAGAGAGATGACAAAATTCAAGCAAATGCATCACAAAAAGTCCCTTTCTGGAGACTCACAGACTTAGAAAATGAACTTATGGTTGCTGAGGTGGGGGGTGGGTGGCGGGGAGGGACAGTTAAGGAGTTTGGGATCGACGTGTACACACTGCTATATTTAAAATGGATAGCCAACAAAGACCTACTGTGGAGCAGAGGGAACTCTGCTCAGGGTTATGTGGCAGCCTGGATGGGAGGGCAGTTTGGGGGAGAATGGATACACATATATGTGACTGAGTCCCTTCACTGTTCACCTGGAACTCTCACAACATTGTTAATCAGCTACACCTCAGTATAAAATAAAGAGGAAAAAAAAGGTGATATTACTAGTTAGAGTATAAGAGACAAGGAGATACTGAGGACACCTTTCTCAGTTAGTACAAAATAATGAACAAAAGTATCTTTCTGTGTAATATATTTCAACACAAGATATGATCAGAATAAAATATTGAAATATAAAAAAAAAAAAATCCCTTTCTGAATTGTTTTAAAACACAGGCCATGGCCGAGAAGACCTTTGTTTACAAGAGAATGAGATTTTCCTTTTCCAGAGAAATTCCTCTCACTTCTTTGCCTATGAACAAAAGGGCAATAATCCAAGTACTCTCTCAGGCTGAGTACAAAACCACAGCCACGGGAATCTTGGAAAGGGCTTTTAATAAATGCAAGGATTAAACCAACGGCCACACTGATTGGGCAATGGCATGCGTTCCTTTTGGTGACGTGCCTGCCCTCTCGGTAGATTGTGCTGATCAGTTACCATATCCCTTTGAGCTCAGAGTCACTCTCAGGATGAATAGTCCATTATACAGTCCAAACCACAGAACACAAAGCTTGAAGGGGCTACAGAGGTCTTTAATTTCAAGTTTTCCAATTTCTCCCTGCCCTAGCAACCCATCCCTCAACTCATATTTTACAGACGAAGGGTGGCATGACTACTGCCTTGCCAATAAATAGCTAAATTAGGATTCTAAACCAAATTTCTGAATTTCTGACCCTCTGCTCATTCCACAACATGAGAGGACTTTATTTTGAATCCTAGCTAGCTTCTTAACAGTGGGCAAGCAAACTCTCTAAATCTCAAATTTTCCCATCTGTAAAGTGGGAACAATGGTACTTGTCTTATAGGTTTGTTCTGTGATGACTGTGAAGAGGTTAATGCTGTGCTTGATACATGGTAAGTGCCAAGTTAATATGTTATCATCATCATCATTAATATAATGTTCTCAAGTCAAAGTCTGTTCTCTAAGATGTGATACACATATGGGTTTTTAAATTACATTTACCCTCTATGAATGCTCAATTGTCATTGTAAGTTGAATTAAGGTCAAATATAATGTAATATGGGCTTCCCAGGTGGCTCAGTGGGTAAAGAATCCACCTGCAAAGCAGAAGATGCAGGTTTGATTCCTGGGTCAAATCCCTGGAGGAGGGCATGGCAACCCACTCCAGCATTTTCACTCTTGGAAAATCCCATGGACAAAGGAGTCTGGTGGACTATAGTCCAAGGTATTGCAGAGTCAGACTGAGGCAACTGAGCATGCATGCACATAATGTAACATATATAATACACAATTTCTCTTCCTATTTACACTTCTTTTGGATTAACTTCTAACTGATCAAGGAGAAAAGGTCTGCAGTAAGACATGTGAGAATGGGAAGTCCCTCTGTAAATGGTTTTGCTTTTATCTCCTTTAACTATCTCCTTCAACTGCATGTCCCATGACCAGTCATCAGCATCACTATTCACTAATTGATGTGCTATGTCAGAAATATGGTGATCTTTTCCTTTTTAAATTAATTTTAATTGGTATAAAGTTGACGTACAATGTTGCATGATCTTCTTCAACTACTACTTTTCTACATTTTCATCCAACACTTCAAGCTAATCAGTGACTTAATCTTGTAATTCTTATTACTCTTATCCGTATATAGTCTACCCCATTGCTCCATCTTCATCATAATGACATAAATGTTGACCATCATTTATCATTTGAATTATTTAAGAATCTCCTATTGCTCCTGGCTCCCCATTTTCCATGCTACAGCCAGAGGTATCACTCTAAAACAAAACAAAACAAAAATCATCTTTCTGTTTTGTCAAAAAACATTCATGGACCCCAACTGTCCACAGAAAAAAGCCTAAACTCTGCCACAAGACATACAAGACAAAAGAGCCCTCTTCAGCCTCAATTCCCAACTATTTTGACCTCAAATGCTGAAATACTTGTAGTTTTCCAAACATGCTAAAGATTTCTGGCCTTTCTTCTAATCATGCTCTTCTCATGACACTATCTAGTTTAATGATTAACTTCTTTTTACTCTTCAAAACTCAGCTCAGGTTATTCCTCCCTGTAGGCAGCTTCCTCTGTATTTAACAGACCTCACTTCCCAGGTCTCATTGCTGTGAATTTCATATGCCTCTATTATTATACTGTTTTGGAATTTTTTACTTGTCTCGTTCCTCCACTAATTGGAAATTTCCTGGCTAGAGAGTGTTTTTTTCTTATTGGTACCTTCATGTCTATCCTAATATCTGGCAGAGAGTGAGCACTCAATTGATTAGTTTTCATGAGTGAGAACCTCCCAGACCCTTGTGATTGATAATTAGTTATTGCTATGTGTTATTGCATTTAGCTTACACATTTTAGAGATGGAAGGCTGGATGAAGCTCCATGTGCCATTGGCAGTGGAGTGAATACTCACAACCATAAAACAGGGTGTGCACAACCACAACTCCAGAGACCTTTAATCTGGTCTGGAATATGATGCAACCCTGGCACCACCCTCTGTCTTTCTTTCCAAAGAATACACTGGACCTTTAAATATGGTTTCCATCTGTGATGGTTAGAACCCAACATGATGTGATGCTCTCTCACAACTTCCATCCTTCCATCCCAGAGTCATCAGTGGAATTTTGAAAGCTTCATATAAAATACAGGATGAATAATTATAAATACTTTTGTACACAATAACTCAGAATTGTGCATGAGTGGTAGGGTAGTCATTGTATTTAATATGAAGTATGATCAATTTCATAGGCATGCTTTCACATGTTCAGAGTTTTCTGGCAATGTATTCTTTTTTTTAAGATATTCAACACTTTATTGTAAAATAGGCTTTGTGTTAGATGATCTTGTCTGGCAATGTATTGATGGAAAGGACCATATTTTCTCAAAAACTTCAAAACAATTATATAATGAGTACTGCTTATGTGCCAAGACTTATTCTAAGCTCATTATACATATTGACTTATTTGATTCTCCCAATAACCCCAATGAAGGAACTACTATTATTACGTCTATCTTAGTGATAGAAATTGATGC
Organism: Cervus canadensis; assembly: GCF_019320065.1. Lineage (NCBI taxonomy): Eukaryota > Metazoa > Chordata > Mammalia > Artiodactyla > Cervidae > Cervus > Cervus canadensis. Next base: position 43,043,276 of record NC_057397.1, read on the forward strand.
TCAGAGATTTGTCCTTGTTTATCTTTTATTGTTTGTACCTAGTATTATTAACATTCAAATAATTTTTGAATGAATGAATGAATACCACACTACCAATAATTAGTTACTGTGACTTTTATTACTGTCATCAGGAAAAAAATAATGTTTATCTACCTGAGATGACAAGACCACATATGAATTGACCTTTGAAATTACTTCCACTATCTCAAAAAGAAGACTGTGGAGCATTCTCATTTTAAAATAGAGATAACAATGCCTTAAGTTTCTGTGTCATACACTTGACATTTCACTTTTTCCAAAAGTCTGTCCTTTACACCACTGTGAAATTTCAGTATGATATATGATACATATCAAACTTTTGCCTTAGCCGTGTATCCAGCAGTTATTCATTTAATGCGCCAGACACTCTCCTAGATGTCAAGCAAACAAAGATGTATAAGACAAGCTCCTTCTCTCGAGGAGCTTATAATTAAATGGAGGAGACATGCAGGTAACCACATTAGTACTCATATCTATTAATACTATGAACATACTTGGTGCATTTTGTACACATTTTCTTATTTAATCTTGACAAGGAACTTCCAGGGTAAGCCAAGGAAATCAGGGGTATAATTGGTTCAAGATCACTTCACTAATAAGGGTTGAATTAGGATTTAAACCTAGGACTGTCCAATCTCAGGGCTCATCATATGATACTATGGACAGTAATGTGAAGTACTTTAATCCAGAGGCTGATAGAGAAGGCAGGATAACATAGAGGAGAGAGAAAGTAATTTTTCCACTGACAGAGAAAGAAAGACCTGTGTGTTTTTCTGCACTCATGTATTTGAGGCAGAGATAGCTTCCTAGAAGAGATTTTAGCTGTGGAGAGAAGTTAAACTCACAAAACAATTGGTTAAGGTCCCAGAGTTAAAAGTAATTAGCACAACATTGTAAATCAACTATACGTCAATAAAATTAATTAGCTATTGCTGGGAAATGAGTTACATATAGTTAGTGTTAGTCGCTCAGTTGTGTGCAACAACTCTGTTCGACCCCATGGACTGTAGGCTACCAGGTTCCTCTGTCTATGAAATTCTCCAGGCAAGAATACTGGAGTGGGTTGCCATGGCCTCCTCCAAGGGAGTTTCCTGACCCGAGAATAGAAGCCAGATCTTCTGCATTGCAGGCAGATTTTTTACTGTCTGAGCCACCAGACAAGCCAGAGCTACATGTAAGGAAGTGGCAATAGACAATGAGATTGTCCATCTAAGAAACTTCTACTTCATCTTATCGGAAATGGGATTTTATGATAATCCAAATAATTGTATTTTAATTTGTATAAAAGATCATTCAGTTCAGCTCAGTCACTCAGCCATGTCTGACTCTTTGCGACCCCATGAATCACAGCATGCCAGGCCGCATTAGCTATCTCTAAAGGATTTTTTAAGAAGGAGAAAGATTGAGAGCAAAGATATCAGTCTAGACAATAGCAAATAAGGATCTGAACTAGGGAAGGAATATTGTTGGGACTGGAGAACACATCACTAGTAGGATATTTAAAGCAAAGGATCAATAGAATTCATGGATTGAATGTGGGCACACTTACAGTCTGGCAATCTATTGAATTTAGCCCTGTAGCATGTTTATTTCTTTAGCTGTGTTGAGTGGTTATGGAATTTAAACAATACCTGATTTTACCAGGCACTTACTATGTGCCAGATAAAATTTTAAGCCATCACAAAAACATGTGGTAGGTATTATCATTATTCTCATTATAGTTATAGAAAGTGAGACATAGAAAATTTAAATAACTTCCCTAAGGATAGATATAGAGCTACTGTAATGCAAACTGTGAGGCTATGCCAAGACTTCCTGTTCCCTTTAGGAACAGAACACATGGCTATAATGGCTGGCAGTATTGCTACTGGATAGCCCTCAGCTCCCAGTCCCACTAAGGGAAAAGAGCCACATTGCTCAAAGCCATAATATCTTTTGCAGGGGAGGCCTAGGCTTCCCTGGTGGCTCAGATGGTAAAGAATCTGCCTGCAATGTGGGAGACCTGGGTTCGATCGCTGGGTTGGGAAGATCCCCTGGAGAGGGCATGGCAACCCACTCCAGTATTCTTGCCTGCAGAATCCCCACGGACAGAAGAGCCTAGCAGGGGTCCCAAAGAGTTGAACACAACCGAGCAATTCAGCACAGCACACAGCACAGGGGAAACTTACAACCAATAATTGGCAGAAGCAGGGTTATAAAGTCCCTCCCAAGCTTGAAAAAGTTCTGAAAGCCCATCCCAATTCAGTTCAGTTCAGTCGCTCAGTCCTGTCTGACTCTTTGTGACCCCATGGACTGCAGCACGCCAGGCTTCCCTGTCCATCACCAACTCCAGGAGCTTGCTCAAACTCATGTCCATTGAGTCGGTGATGCCATCCAACCATCTCATCCTTTATTGTCCCCTTCTCCTCCCACCTTCAAAGTTTCCCAGCATCAGGGTCTTTTCCAATGAGTCAGTTCTTTGCATCAGGTGGCCAAAGAATTGGAGCTTCAGCTTCAGCATCAGTCCTTCCAATGAATATTCCAGATTTATTTCCTTTAGGATTGATTGGTTTGACTCTCCTTGAGAGGCCAAGGGACTTTCAAGAGTCTTCTCCAACACCACAGTTCAAAAGCACCAATTCTTTGGTGCTCAGCTTTCTTTATGGTCCAACTCTCACATTCATACATGACTACTGGAAAAAACATAGCTTTGACTAGACAGACCTTTGTTGGCAAAGTAATGTCTCTGCTTTTTAACATGCTGTCTAGGTTTGTCATAGTTTTTCTTCCAAGGAGCAAGTGTCCTTTAATTTCAGACTGCAGTCACCATCTGCAGTGATTTTGGAGCCCAAGAAAATAAAGTCTCTCACTGTTTCCATTGTTTCCCCATCTATTTGCCATGAAATGATGGGGCTAGATGCCATGATCTTAGTTTTTTGAATGCTGACTTTTAAGCCAGCTTTTTCAGTCTCCTCTTTCACTTTAATCAAGAGGCTCTTTTTAATTCCTCTTCGCTTCATTCCATAAGGGTGTGGTCATCTGCACATCTGAAGTTATTGATATTTCTCCCAGCAATCTTGATTCCAGCTTGTACTTCATCCAGCCTGACATTTTGTATGACATACTCTGCAAATAAGTTAAATAAGCAGGGTGACAACATACAGCCTTGACATACTCCTTTCCCAATTTGGAACCAGTCTGTTGTTCCATGTCTGGTTCTAACTGTTGCTTCTTGACTTGCATGCAAATTTCTCAGGAGGCAGGTAAGGTGGTCTGGTATTGCCATCTCTTGAAGAATTTTTCAGTTTGTTGTGAGCCACACAGTCAAAGACTTTGGTATAGTCAATAAAGCAGAAGCACACGTTTTTTTCTGGAACTTTCTTGCTTTTTCTATGATTCAACAGATGTTGGCAACTTGATCTCTGTTTCTTCTGCCTTTTCTAAATCCAGTTTGAACATCTGTAAGTTCTCGGTTCACGTACTATTGAAGCCTCGCTTGGAGAATTTTGAGCATTACTTTGCTAGCATGTGAGATCAGCTTCAGACAACTCCACAAGTCTGGTTTGACAGGAGTCTACATAGCTCTACTTCTTTTTTTGTCCAATGCTGCTTCCCTCTTTAACCCCCACAGCTTTGATCTCAAGAGCACTCCTTAATAAACATCCTACACTGATCTTCATCTCAGAGTACCCTCTCAGAACTCTCTTCTAAACAGCCAACAAATGACAGGGATAGCATTGGGATTCAATTGGACTGGTGTAATAGCCATGGTTTAAAACACTTTTCTATGTACCTCTGCAAAATCAAAGACCGTAGGGCAATGTCCAGGACTGCAAAAAAAAATGATTAATAAATGAACACATTATGACTTCTACTTTTTTTTTTGACTTCTACTTTTTGTATTACTTCATGATGCAGAGAAGTCATTCAATAAAATTATTCTTGAAAAGAAGAGAATTGAGAAGATGCTGAGCTATGTGTTGTCAAAATCAAGAAAGGAGACCATTTCTAGTTGACTAGAAATAAGAATTAGTCAACTACATCAAGCACTAAAGAAAGACTAAATGGAATAAGGACTGGTAAGTGTCCACTGACTCTGGCAATGGGATAGTTTGAGCAATCCAAGTGAGGTCTGTTGACATGACGCAGTGCAGTCATGAACTATACTACTGTGTTATGGAAAGAACAGGATGATGAGAGAATGAGATGAAAGAACATAAGGTTGAGGAGTTATCGTAAACTATGCTGTCAAGGAGATTGGCTTTCAAGGGAGCCAGGATGGAGACTTGGTATTTTCTAACATTGTTCATCTGTGAAGGCTGAGCTCGGTCTATGTCTTCTGCGTAAGCACAGGGATTCTGGAGTAACATCGTTTGTAATAAGGTGGCACAGTGGTAAGGAATCCGCCTGCCAAGGCAGGAAACGCAGGAGACATGGGTTCGATCTCTGGGTTGGAAAGATCCCCTGGAGTAGAAAACAGGCAACCCACTCCAGTGTTCTTGCTTGGAAAACCCCAGGGACAGAGTAGCCTGGCGGGCTACAGTCCATAGGGTCGCAAAGAGTAGGACACGACTTAGCGATGGAACAGCAACAGCAAGGAATCTTAAGCCAACATCTGAGGTTCTGTGAACAGTCATTCACACCACATCTTCTCCTTTCTCAAGAACTGGAGGTTCCCAAAACTGAATCCTCAAACCCCTCCCTGTGATGTGGTCAAGCCGCGTGGTTGGTCACTTTGGGCCTGGTGCCCGTATTTGTCGATTTTTTGGAAGCCAAGTTTCAGGTAAGAAGTTCCTGACCTAAGGCCACAGGGGTGGGTGGCCTGGAGAAATAACCACAGAAAGTAGTTCCCACGAACCCACAGAGCACAGAAACCATGTTTGAAATGCTGATGTTTGTGCTCATTTATTCTCAGCAGCGTGCAGTACCAAGCATTATGTAATAGAGGCAATAGCAGCTAAACCTTTAAAAAATAATCTCTGTGGTAAATTTGAAAACAAAATGTTGAAGCCTGGAACATTTCAGATTTTCCACTCAGTGGATTGAATTGCCAGATACTTCAGTATCACTTTCTCTCCATTTAGCTCTGGAAAGCAAAGGTCAAATGCATGACCTCCCAATTTCCATGTTCTGGAAGGAATAGACACTGAAGCTTTGAAATGGAAACCGAGCTCTGAGATATGGTACTATGTAGATGCAAATACATGTTATTGAAGTTGTATGGATATCTTACAGAAAGTGGGATTTTATCTGTTAGTTATGATAAACCATGTAACTCCCAGTTTACTATAACTCACTGTAACTGGGTTGAGAGATTATGTGTCAATGGTCTTGCCCAGATCTCTTGTGGCTTAAAAAAAAAGAGTAGTGTGAGAACTCTTAATTGATAAATTCTAAAATCCTTCCTCAATTTCCCTTTTAAACCATTGTAGCAGGAAGAACTTTTAATCTCCAAACCTCTTAGCAAGAAATTTAATATTATTCTCTTTCAGTAAATCAGATGGCCTGTTCTCACCCTCCGTGTTTCTGAAAAAAGTAAGAAAATGTAAGCAGGCTTCAGTATGACGCCCCCTCCTCAGTGTAACACAAGAAGAACACAAGAACAGTGGCAGTCTCATGCCAGCTAGGACATTCAGCGATGGACACTCTGCCCACTACCCTTAACACCACGTTATAGATGTGCATGTGTGCACATTTGTGTATGCGTGCACATTGTGTGTGTGTGTACGTGTGTTTGTGTGTTGGAAGGGGAGGTGATTCTCCCCTAAGAGCTGATGAGCCTTAACAATCAGTTTCTGGCATTCCAATCCATGTGGCCATATTCCCATTTAAGGTCACTCATATAATCTAGGCCCTACAAAGGGTCCCCCTATTAAAGAAAACTAGTAAAATGCCATCTCCCCCAATTTCAAAAAGTGAAAGTTGCTAAGCCGTGTCTGACTCTGCTACCCCATGAACTGTAGCCCGCCAGGTGGCCATGGAATTCTCCAGGCAAGAATACTGGAGTGGGCTGCCACTTCCTTCTCCAGGCGATCTTCCCAACTCAAGGACTGAACCCTGGTCTCTCACATTGCAGGCAGATTCTTTACTGTCTAAGCCATCAGGGAAGCCCAATTTCTGGTGAAGCTTTAAAAATACTTAAAAAAAATTTTTTTTCCTAATTTATTCCATTTCTATCTTTTCCAGTTCTTGAAGCCTTTCTTCATAAAAGGTGAGACTCAAGGTCCCAAAGGATATTCTAGGAATGGGTGAGAAGTAACTGGTTAGTAATCGTCAACTCTGTCTTTTGTCAAAAGCTAATAATACAGGCCCCTACCCAACCAGAGGCATGGAAACATAAAGTTTAAAACACTTTCTTGAAAAGGAAGCTTGAAAGAGTCACAGTTTTTTCTCACAGCAGTGCAAATTTAATATCTGAACTGTACTATACACTCTTCACCTCCCAGCCCTTATCATACTAGCGTGCTTCTGACAAATGAGACTTCCCAGAAGGAATATGCACCCGTGTGAGGTTTTGACCTTCAGTGTCTGGCTCTGAATGAAAGCAGCTGGGAGTACACAACTGTCACATTCTCTCTTAAAACAAAAGCAGCAACAAAAATCCCACTCCTGCCTCTCAAAAAGCTATTCCTCCAACTTCAAATGAAGGTCTGTAACTGCAGCTTTCACCCAATGTCTTGACATCAAATTACTTGATTAAAAGATAAACACAGAATGGGATGTTGCTTTTGCTGAAAGATATAATGATTGAGATATACATTCTAACAGAAACATCATTGCTTTATTTCACTAAATGTTATCCATTCTTTCCACACAACTAAAATGTAAAACCAGAATATTATCCAATTTTCATAGAAGTCACAAAGAGAGAACTAAGCTGAATAGTAAAATGTGTAGAAACTGGGGGATTTAAATCAGCCTCTGGAATATATATAATCTCAGTTTTATTTCTGTTCATTAAATTCTATCCCACCATTTCTCCTTCTATAACTCAATCACTTTTTTTCCTCGCATTTAAAAAATACTCTTTTCCCAGTTCTCTGCTTGTCTCTGAAGTGTCCCTCGAAAATACCACCCTCAAGAATATCTGGTCAGGAATATCATCTGTTTATTTATTCCCTAAATGGGATACATAAACGAAAGAAATAGACATAAATCCTTACATTCTTGGAATTGATAATGGGGGAAATGGATGGAAGACAGGCAATAAATAATAAACAGAATAAACAAGTAAAATATATGGCATACTACATGGTGAAAGTGCTACAGAAAAACATATAGCAGGATCAGCAGTACTGAGAAGCAGGAAGTGGGTGTGCAGTTTGTGATTTTAAACAGATAGGGTAGTTGGATGGATTTTCTTGAGACAACAATATTTAGGCAAAGGTTTAAAGCAGGTGTAAGTGCAAGGTGGGTGTCTGGGAGAAGAGCGTATATGACAGCCGTTGCCTGCAGCAGAGCAGATGGCCAGTGCAAAGGTCCTCAAGCAGGAAGTGCCTAATGAACAGGAGGAAGATCAAGGAATCCAGAGCGAGCAAGGGAGAACTAATAGGGGACAATATCACAGAGACAGAAGTTGGGTAAGGAGGGTCTCCTGACACTTTCAGGATTTTGGCATTATTCAGTGAGATGTAAGTCACTGGGGTGCCGTTCTGAGATGTAAGCCATTGGAGTGCTGGTTTTTTGTTGTTGTTTTTTCTTTAGCCCTAGTCAATCACTGACTTGCATTATGCCTCTATACATGTACGTTTTAAAATATATATACTTATTTTTAATTGAAGGATAATTGCTTTACAATACATTAGAGGGTTTTTAACAAAAGAATGTTATGATCCTTCTTGCTTTTTAGAAAGATGACTCTGACTGCCAAGTTGGGAACAGACTGAGGAGGAAGCCACAGTGAGAAGGAGTGGTTAGGAGGCTACTGCAATGATCCAGGCAATAGGTGATTATAGCTCACACGAGGGTGAAAGAAGAGGAGGTGGGAAGAAGTTCTCACTTGACCACTTTTTAGATCTATTTTGAAGGAGGAGCCAAAAGAATGTCCTGAGAGATTGGACGTAGGATGTGAAAAAAATGGTCCGCCTTTTCCAATGTCAATACCCTGCATGAAAGATAAACTCTGCTTTAACTTCTCCACCTCAAGCACTTTCTTCTTAGTGCTAAAATCTTTTTTTTTTTTTTAATTTAATTAAAAAAAAATTGGCAGCACCATGCAGCATGTGAGATCTCAGTTCCCTAACCAGGAATTGAACCTGTGGCCCCTGCATTGGAGGAGCAGAGTCTTAAACACTGGACTGCTAGGAAGTCCCTGAAACAGTTTTTATATGACACTAACATTTCACGTAGATTCTTGTATCTTTGTTGTTTCATCCCACACAGACTTAGATGGGAAATAAAAAGTTTAAGGGGTTATAACTGCTTGACTGTAGGAGAGGCCCGTCTGTATGGAAGTGGGACACACTTGGAGTTTTTTTGTTTTTCATTTGCTCTCCTTAAAAAAAAAATGGCCAGCAATTAAGTTGTCACAGAATAAACAGAACCTGTACTCGGTTCACAATTTATGAGGCTGATCTAATTTATGAGGCTGATAAATTTATGAGGCTGTTGACAATTCCATTACAGTTCTGACAGTTACAACTTTTATTTTTCTTCAAAACATCAAGATATTCTATTTGGATGTTGCTGGGACAGAAGTGAGAGGAATCTTGGCATTTGAGCAAGATGATTGTCAGAGGGAGCAATACTAACCATGAGATGGTCTTGCCATTTTTGTCCCAAAGCCAGCTTTAAGGGTAATAATAATCAAGTACACAGAGTGCTTCTCAGAGGACTGAGCTGTTTTACATGCATCCACCTATGTAATCCTCCCAGCAACTGGCGGATTATGTGTTGTTGGCTGCATAGTACAGAGAAACATATTGCCTCATAATATGTATATTGATTTCCCCAAGTTATATCACTGGTAAATGACAGAGCTAGGCTCAAAACTGGGTTTAGAATTTAATTCTAGTCATATTTCTACTATGTTGCATTGACGGATCTGGAAAGAGAAAGTAGACCAGAAAAGAACAATGTTATTTCACAATCTTGTTAAAGATGGGTCTTTCCAGGAACATAAAGGGGTGGTGTTCAACAAGTCTGTGGGATATCTAAGGCCTTGACCTGAGATGCAGACTCACCCAGGACCAAACTCTGCCTATTCCATTTCTCTCCAGATGGAAGCCTTCAGCCTCCACCAGCTCCAAAAGGAGTAATTCCTCCAGACCCTATGTTTTGATTGTAGAGGACATTCATTTCCTGTCCCTAAACTCCTTAGGTGCATCCCAGGTGGTGCTAGTGATAAAGATTCTGCCTGCCAATGCAAGAGATGTAAGAGACACAGGATCGATCCCTGGGTCAGGAAGATCCCCTAGAGATGGTAAAGGCAACCCATTCCAGTATTCATGCCTGGGAAATCCCATGGACAGAGGAGCCTGGTGGGCTACAGTCCATGGGGTTGCAAAGAGTGGGACATGACTGAGTGACTGAGCACACAAACTCCTCAGAGAGTCCCCATCTTAGATATAATTGCTACTGCTCTTCATCTGTGGGGCCTACAGAACTTTATCTGCAGGAACAAATGAGAGAAACTGTTTATGAAGTCTGCTGTGCTGCAAAGCCCTTCATGAAATGTTAAGTTCTGTTGGTATAAATCTGGAAGTAATGTGATCCATTTCCCTTTGACAGGATAGAAGAATAAAAAGTCACCATCTGCCTGTCCCCAAAACAATATTAATGGGGCTAACCCCATGGATTTAAATTGAGGCAGCTTCTAAAATTAGGGAAATAGAAGGCACAAAGATCATTCCATCAGAAGTTTATTGATTTTCCAATTAACATTGAAAGTTTGCTTCTAAAATTCTTGCTTACTAGTTCAGAAATGAACTATGACTGTGGATAATAATTGACATGAATTGCTATATTCTGTATATCATCCACAATGTCAAAATGACTGATAATGAGCAAGTCCTAGTTGTTTAAACACTCTACAACTAAAGTAGCATCATTAGAAAAGATAGAGATTGCACAGCCTGAGATTCTTGTGCATTTTTAATGATTCTAGCTTAAAACAAACCTACAAAAATATCTGTTCCTAGGTGAATTTGATTTAAACACACTCAAAAGAAGATTAGTCTCTTAAGAAGGACTAGGTGCTTTTTAAAAAATAAAATTTAATTAAGTGCAATTTTTGGAACCAGTTCAATATGGCTAGCCTTTTAACCTTCAGAACTTTATAGGATGCTTACAATGAAAAAGTGAAAAGAATGTTCACCACTATACTGACATCCATGCCCATGGTAACATTGGTAAATACAGGAATTATTTGCTAACTTTGGAAAAGGAAATTGCAACCCACTCCAATATTTTTACTTGGAAAATCCCATGGACAGAGGAGTCTGGCGGGTTCCACTCCATAGGGTCACGAAGAGTCACGCATGACTGAGCAACTAACACTAACACGATTGGCTAACTTAGCTACCATTTTGTATTGTGACTGCACAGCTTCAGGGTACTAGGTTCCCCCATAATTGAAGAGATATTAATTGATGTTAATCAATTAATCCCCCTTAATTGATGTTAAGCTCAACTCTTAATCACAACCTTGGAATTTAACACCTAGTGTTTAACAAACTCTGGGAGATGGTGAAGGACAGGGAAGCCTGGCATGCTTCCATAGGGTCGCAAAGAGTTGGACATGACTGAGAGACTAAACAACAACAATTTGCAACTTGTACGAGGTATCTGTGTGCATCTCTTAGGTAAACACAGTTACAAAACAAACCCAGAAACCATTATTGCAGTTTTTGGAAAAGTTAAAACCTTCTAAAATGTTTATTTGAGTAGGGAATTTTTAATTCATGTATTCCAAGCACTGAAAACAGTAGCTGGTAAACAGTTGGGTTCTCAATAAATATTTATTGACTGTTGGTTAAATGAATAAATGTTCTATGTTTTGCATCAACATTTAATCATTTCAGCAAATCTGAGTGCTTACCCTGTGCTAAGTAATATGTTAGATCCTAGGAAAGGTAGAATGAGGCATGAGGCAAAAGAACCAGAGACCCAGCTCAGAACTGTAAGTAGCTGGTGACCTAGTGTGTGTGTGTGTGCAGTCACTCAGTCGTGTCTGACTCTTTGTGACCCCACAGACCGTAGCTTGCCAGGCTCCTCTGTCCATGGGATTTTCCAGGGAAGAATACTGCAGTGGGTTGTCATTTCCTGCTCCAAGGGATCTTTCCAACCCAGGGATCCAACCCTTGTCTCCTGCATAAGCAGGCGTCTTCTTTACCTCTAGCGCTATCCAGAAGACCTATAGGGCAGAATAAAAGGAGATAAAGAAGCCGGACTATCAACCAGGGCTGTGTGATCATAGAACAGAAGGCTACTGCCTGTCTCAGGAGGTCAGACAAGACTTCGAAGAGGATAGAATACTTCATTTCCCTATCGTAAGAGAGACACAGTGAGGAATGAATGAAACCTCACAGGATCAATGATAACTCAGTTTCCTTTGCTCTTTCTCCCCCTACCTTTTTTTTTTTTTTTTCAAGGTCAATTCTTATCACTTTTTAAGAAGTCAGATAGCATGGCACTGAAATTTTAACTGGGCTGCTTAGCTTTATTAGTAGTTTGCTTCTTGGGTTACGTCTTCAAATGAACGCTACCTGTTCAATGCCAAGCACTGCCGTGCCCAGTGTCGGGCACTCATCAATGTGGAGGCAGCACCACGCCTGCCCTAGAGGATCCCCCTCCTGCGTGTCATCTGTGTGTCCTCAGGCTGGAAAGACCTCCCCTCCCGCAGGAGAAAACTTTGAAGCTGGGACCTGATGAGTGACAGTAGAAACAAACAGGGCGGCGAGGCAAATAAAAAAAGAAAAGAAAAAGAAAAAACCAGGAGGGGGTGGAAAGGAGGGAAAGACCTTCCAGGAAGAGGGAGGAGCGTGTATGATGCCACCCATTCCCATAGGCTCCAAGGACCAATTTCTTGGGAGTCCTTAAAATGAATGGCTTCAGGAGCAAATGGAAAACAGGCTTTCCTGTCACTCCTCTCTCACCTGACCATCTCCCGGGGGCCCTGGCACTGTGCTGACAGGCTGGCCAGACGGGCAACAGGGAACCCACTTTCCCTTTTCCGGCATTCTCCTCCCACTGACCCGGAAGTCGCAAGCCACAGGTTTCTTGGAACTGCGAATACTGTTTGAACTCCAGCTAAAACTGGAGATGTGTTTTGAGTCACATTATGCAAGCATATTTATACCATCTGTTTATGACACTGACAGGTGGACACTATGATTCATTACTCATACTGCATACTAAACATAGACTCTTGGAAAATCCTGAGTCCTGGAGAGTCACAGGATACCGGTCAGGGTGCCCAAGGAGAAGGGAGTGGGAGTCTTTTCTTAAGATTTTATAGCTTGTCAAATAAAATCTTTATCGTGATGAACACGTTTTTGAAAGCATTTCATACAGTGGATTAGGTAGATGAGGATGGAGGAAATGGAGTCGCAAAATATATACTATGATGACCGACTACAGGAGATTTTCCTTTTCTGGGGGTTATGTGTGTCTATACACAAGCGCACACATATTGAAGTATCAGAAAATATTTGGTAACTATGGGGTCAGAAACAAGTCAACTCTGTGTCAGAAGTGAGGATTTGGTTCTAAGACAATTACTTCTTTCTCTTCAGTAGAGTTTCCGTCTCACTTGGACTTAGCTCATGCTCTTTACCTTCTTATGCAAATATTTTCTTAGTTGCTTTTGTTGTTGTTTAGTTTTTGTTGGAGTGGAGTTTCCTTGCAGTGTTGTGTTAGTTTCTGCTGCACTGTAAAGTGAATCAGCTGTATGTACACATACATCCCCTCTTTTCTGGATTTCCTTCCCATTTAGGTCACCATAGAGCGCTGAGTAGAGTTCCCAGTGCTATACAGTAGGTTCTCGTTAGTTATCTCTTTTATACCTAATAGTGTATATATGTTGATCCCAACCTCCAAATTCATCCCTGCCTTTTCCCTCCTTGGTATCCGTACATTTGTTCTCTATGTGTATGTCTCTATTTCTGCTTTGCAAATAAGTCCACCGTTTATTATTATTATTTTAAATCATATTAGGACCCTTTTGACTACAACACACAGAGAGCTAAATATGAAGCCACAAGATATATCCATCTTTTTGTTTTTAGGCACTATTCCCCCTGCCTATGAATTAGGAAATCTACCATCACAAGCTAAGGCTGGTATCACTCCAGCGCTCTCTGTTTCAGCCAAATGTGCAAACTTTTAACAGCCTCATAAATAACAATAACTTTTAAAGTAGTTTCAATATGCAAGTAGCTCAAAGTCAAGCTATCTGATGGGGACCCTTCCCCTTGGGGAAATAGAAACATCCAAAAGAGTCAAGGAAGAAAGGACTCACTGCTGTATTCAATTAGTTGAGAAACCATCAAAGTAAATAAGGCAATACCTTCAAGAACACACAAAAAAGAAGGCAGTGAAGTAGAACAGATTAAAAGAAAAAGGAGAAGTCTGTTTTAGCTACCAAGTGACCCCAAGGGTGAAGAATAATTTCTTCTTCAGGACAATTTTAGTAAAGGTCTCTTAGCAAGATGGCTTGGTGGAAACGATTTCTTTTCATGTCTGTAGAGAACTGATGAAGTTTGCAGGAAACACAGGCAGTTTAATTCCAAACAAAGTATAGTAGGTCAGTTAGAGGGAGCAACTTCAGAACACTTCTGTCCTCTCTTAGAATACTAATGGCTTTCGAAAGTCCGAGTGGTCATGAAGTAAGTTATTTACATCTTAAGAGACAGGTCAGAGGAAAACCTCCTTAACTCTGTATCAATTCAAGATGGCTTTCACAGAAATCTCAGTTTTCTCAAATAGATGACTAATCATGTTCATCCCACAAAATCACTTTTAGCCGTAAATCCTCAGTAACAATGTACTGAGTCCAACAATCTGCCAGGATTTGTGTCAGACTGAAGAAATACCCAGATACACAAGGTCTCTGATTTCAAGAGTGAGAATGAGAAAAATATCATTAGATATTTATACAGCTATTAATATAAAATCACAGAACTATGACTATAAGGTTGTAAAATCACTAAAGGGACAACTCTGTCTGGAAGATGCAACAAATAAGACAACAAATTCTAAAAAATAAATCTCAGTAAGAGGTCCAGTGAATAGCTGAAAAATTTCCCTCAATCACTACACATGTACCAGTGAAAGCCATGACTAATCAATCATTTATTTTGACAGAGCCTCAGCATCCCTCTCAACCCAGCTGACTACCACCAAAAAGTCACAGCTACTGTGGACCCTACTTGCCAATCTGGCTCAGTAAAAATGCAAGGAATTGTTATTTGTATAGTTCTGAGAGCAATTACTCATCTAAATTGCCCATTGCAAAAGGGTATCAGTTCGATCAATTATTTATAGGGCCCAAGACCAAACATTGGAGGATACACATTCATTCCTTAGCTTTGTGACTATGGCTAGACCTTACATCAAAATTTCTTTCCTTGTCAGAAATGGGGAAATATTTTTGAACATTTAAATGTTCAATATAAAAGTGTTTTTTATGCCTACTTTGATAACTGAAGTGTTAAAACAACATAAGATGTGGATTACCATGATAACATCCCTCATAATACCAGAGGTATTGGCTTTAACTAATTTTTTCTTAGTACTCTTGGAAATCTCCCATGGCATTACCCCTCCTCTTTAGCTTGCAAAGTGCAACATAAGTATAATACAGTGAAACTCCAAGGTATCCTTAAAGGGGGAAAGAAGTTTAAAATATGAGAGGGAAGAGATGGGAGCGTTCCTGGGTAGTAGTGTAGTGACTTCAGAGCAAGGGTTTGAAAGCCAGACTATGTGTGTGTACATCTTGCATCTGCCATTAACTGTGTGACACTGGGCAAGTTACTTACTTGCTCTGGTCTTCATTTTCTCACCTGTAAAGTGAGTCCTAAATGCAGTACTTGGGTGCAATCTGAAAAATGACAAAAGGTCTCTGTTTGTTTCCAAGGCAAACCATTCAATATCACAGTAATCCAAGTTATGCCCCAACCACTAATGCTGAAGAAGCTAAAGTTGAACAGTTCTATAAATACCTACAAGACCTTCTAAAACCTAACACCAAAAAAAGATGCCCTTTTCATTATTGGGGACTGGAATGCAAATGTAGGAAGTCAAGATATACCTGGAGTAACAGGCAAGTTTGGCCTTGGAGTACAAAATGAACCAGGGCAAAGGTGAACAGAGTTTTGCCAAGAGATCCTACTGGTCATAGTAAACATCCTCTTCCAACAACATGAGCAATGAGTCTACACATGGACATCACCAATGGTCAATACTGCAATCAGATTGATTATATTCTTTGCAGGCAAAGATGGAGAAGTTGTATACAGTCAGGAAAAACAAGACCAGGAGCTGACTTGGCTCAGATCATGAACTCCTTATTGCCAAATTCAGACTTAAATTGAAAAAAGTAGGAAAAACCACTAGGCTATTCAGGTAAGACCTAAATCAAATCCCTTACAATTATACAATGGAAGTGACAAATAAATTCAAGGGATTAGATCTGATAGACACAGTGCTTGAAGAACTATGGACGGGGTTCATAACATTGTACAGGAGGCAGTGATCAAGACCATCCCCAAGAAAAAGAAAAGAAAAATGCAAAATGGTTGTCTGAGGAGGCCTTTACAAATAGCTGAGAAAAGAGATAAGTGAAAGGCAAAGCAGATAAGGAAAGATAAATCCATCTGAATGCAGATTCCAAACAATAGTAAGGAGGGAAATGAAAACCTTCCTCAGTGAACAATGCAAAGAAATAGAGGAAAACAATAGAATGGGAAAGACTAGAGATCTCTTCAAGAAAATTAGAGAAACCAAGGGAACATTTCATGCAAAGATGGACACAATAAAGGACAGAGATGGTATGGACCTATCAGAAGCAGAAGATATTAAGAAGAGGAGGAAAGAATACACAGAACTATACAGAAAAGATCTTAATCACCCAGACAACCATGATGGTGTGATCACTCACTTAGAGTCAGACATCCTGGGTTGTGAAGTCAAGTAGGCCTTAAGAAGTATCATTACTAGTTGGAGGCTAATTACTTCACAACATTACGAACAAAGCTAGTGGAGGTGATGGAATACCAGCTGAGCTATTTCAAATCCTAAAAGATGATGCTGTGAAAGTGCTGCACTCAACATGCCAGCAAATTTGGAAAACTCAGCATTGGAGTTTTAGTACAGTTTTAGTACAGGACTAAAAAGGTCAATTTTTAATTCCAATTCCAAAGAAAGGCAAAGTCAAAGAATGTTCAAACTACCACACAATTATACTCATCTCACACGCTAGTAAAGTAATGCTCAAAATTCTCCAAGCCAGGCTTCAACAGTACATGAACCGAGAACGTCCAGATATTCAAACAGGATTTAGAGAAGGAAGAAGAACCAGAGATCGAATTGTCAACATCTGCTGGATCATGGAAAAAGCAAGGGAGCTCCAGAAAAACATCTACTTCTGTTTTATTGATTATGCCAGGCTTTGACTGTGTGGATAACAACAAACTGTGAAAAATTCTTAAAGAAATGGGAATACCAAACCTCCTAACCTGCCTCCTGAGAAATCTGTATGCAGGGCAAGAAGCAATAGTTATGACCAGACCTGGAACAACAGATTGGTTCCAAATTGGGAAAGGAGTACATCAAGGCTGAATATTGTCACCCTACTCATTTAACTTATATGCAGAGTACATCATGCGAAATGCCAGTCTGGACGAAGCACAAGCTGGAATCAAGATTGCTGGGAGAAATATCAATAACCTCAGACATGCAGATGACACCACTCTAATGGAGAAAATGAAAAGGAACTAAAGAGCTTCTTGATGAAAGTGAAAGAGGAGAGTGAAAAACCTGGCTCACAATTCAACATTCAAAAAATGAAGATCATGGCATCTGGTCCCATCACTTCATGGCAAATAGATGGGGAAACAATGGAATCAGTGACAGATTTTATTTTTGGGGGGCTCCAAAATCACTGCAGATGGTGACTGCATTCATGAAATTAAAAGATGCTTGCTCCTTGGAAGAAAAACTATGACCAACCTAGACAGCATATTAAAAAGCTGAGATATTAATTTGCCTACAAAGGTCTGTCTAGTCAAAGTCATGTATGAATGTGAGAGTTGGACCATAAAAAATGCTGAGCACCAAAAAACGGATGCCTTTGAACTGTGGTGTTGGAGAAGATGCTTGAGAGTCCCTTGAACTGCAAGGAGATCCTTGCAGTTCAAATCCTAAATGAAATCAATTCTGAATATTCATTGGAAGGATTGATGCTAAAGCTGAAGCTCCAATACTTTAGCAACCTGATGCAAAGAGCCGACTCATTGGAAAAGACCTTGATGCTGGGAAAGATTGAAGGCAGGAGGAGAAGGAGACGATAGAGGATGAGATGGTTGGATGGCATCACTGACTCAATGGACATGAGTTTGAGCAAGCTCTGGGAAATGGTGAAGGACGGGGAGACCTGGCATGCTGCAGTCCATGGGGTCATAGAGTTGGACATGACTGAGCAATTGAACAACAAAGGCAAGGTTAATAGAACTTGATTTCTAATGATGTTGTGAGGCTTGAAGGAAATAATATGTGTAAAGCCTGCAACACTGCCCATTACATAGTTAGCACACATTAAACAGCAAGGAGATCCAAACAGTCCATCCCAAAGGAGATCAGTCCTGGGTGTTCATTGAAAGGAGTGACGCTGAAGCTGAAACTCCAATACTCTGGCCACCTGATGCGAAGAACTGACTCATTTGAAAAGACCCTGATGCTGGGAAAGATTGAAGGCAGGAGGAGAAGGGGACGACAAAGGATGAGATGGCTGGATGGCATCACCAACTAGATGGACATGAGTTTGAGTAAGCTCCAGGAGTCGGTGATGGACAGGGAGGCCTGGCGTGCTGCAGTCCGTGGAGTCACAGAGTCGGACATGACTGAGCGACTGAACTGAACTGAACTGAAATAGGAGATAAACTTTTATTCACTAAATAGAAATTTGTTGAGTGCTAAGTTCCATATCTTCAGCGGTGTGCAAATGCTTACCTCAACTCTCAGCAAACCCTAAATTTGTTCAATTTAAGATTAACATTGTGATAGGGTGAACACAAGAATAATCTGTGGTTCTTATGAAAAGAGTTTCCTAGCTGTGGGGAAAACATCAAGACTGTTTACAAAATCTGTGATCTTACAGATGAAATATTGTGTAAAAAGAGGTCACCTCTCCCTTTCTCTTTTCCTCTCTTCCTCCTTCTTCCCTCCCTTTCTCTTTCTTCCTTCCTTCAATATTCTTTGAGAGTTTAGTATGCATTAGATTCTATGGTAGAAACCTGAAAATTTTGTATTATGGTGAATACCTCAGACATATTGATAGTTTTGATATTGCTCATAAATCCAGTGATCGTTGAGAAGACAACTTAAATGATCCTGTGAAAGTGTAAATTGATTCACCACAGTAAAGCATTAAAGATAGTTTCCTAAATTTCAGGGCCTCCAAACTTGTTGTAATATTCAGAAAAAATATTATTGAGGATTAATCTCTAATATAAGTATAATGTGAATTTATAAATCACATAGAAGAACTGTAATAATATATTGCTTATTTAAAAATAATATATTGTTTATCAGAAATAATTAACAATAAAGAAATGAGATAAAATAAATGATCTAGTATTTCTTTTTGTACTTCCAAGAATTTCTCTGTGCACACCTTTGGAGTTCTCATACCTTATGTAGAAAACACCTCTTCTATGGGATTTATCTTGGCAAAAGAAGAATATATAACTATAAAATATGGGAAAATGTTTTCTTTTTATAAGACCAACATCTTGAGAAATATTTGGCCAATTTTACACTCTGCCATGCCAAATAAGACTTTACCACAGATACAATATGCAACAAAAATTTCTCAGAAAATGCAGTACATTTTCTTGAGATGTGTTACCTTTTAATTAAAAGTTGCTAAACCCACTTGCCAAATTCAACAGTAGAGCATAATGGTTAAGCACAAAATCTCTGAGGGCCAATTTCCTGGAATCAGATTTCAACACAACCATCTTTAGACGTGTTACTTAACTTTTTATGCCTCCATTTCTTCATTTGGAAAAGGTAAAAGGATAGTATGCCTATATCATAGGTAGTTGTGAGGATTAGATAACTCCCTAGCACATACTATGTGCCCTAGAGTTACTTTTTTTTTTTCTTTTTTTTTTACTAACTTTGATAAAGATAGCACTGAAAAGCTAAGCTTTCTTTGCTTCATTTCTGAGTTAAACTACTTTACAATCATCAAGCAAGAGCCAAAACACAGACTTCTTGAAGTGGGTTTAATCCTTAATCCACAGATAAGCAAATCAAAGGTGATTTACCCAGCTTCTCAAAGGAGTAGAGCAGGAAATCAAAGTCAGATCCCCATTTGTGCTGTGCCCCCTGAATCTGTCCTTTCTATAGGCTTTATTCTAGCAGCCCACAAATCTGTTCTTAAGGGGGAAGGGATCTGCATGGTAGGTTCTGAGCCACTGGTGCCCCCTCCCTCCCTCGCTTGTCTGTGTTTTATTGAAATGAATCTCAAAGGTGAATTTTAAGGTTGAATGTTGGCAGGAGCATGTATCAGGGTAGGAAAGGCACTACCCTAAGGAGGCTATTGGAACACTGTGTGTGTTTGTATTCAGGAATTCCAAGTTAGTGCTCAATGAATTTGCTAATTAGATTTTACTAACTGAAGCCACTTCTTTTCACTCTTGCTTAATTAGGAAGGAAGGAAGGAAAAAAGGGAGGAAGGCAGGGAGGGAGGAAATGTCGAGTACCTATTCAGTTCAGTTCAGTTCAGTTGTTCAGTCCTGTCCGACTCTTTGCGACCCCATGAATTGCAGCACGCCAGGCCTCCCTGTCCATCACCAACTCCCAGAGTTTACTCAAATTCATGCCCATCGAGTCGGTAATGCCATCCAGCCATCTTATTCTCTTTCGGCCTCTTCTCCTCCTGCCCCAATCCCTCCCAGCATCAGGGTCTTTTCAAATGAGTCAACTCTTCGCATCAGGTGGCCAAAGTATTGGAGTTTCAGCTTCAGCATCAGTCCTTCAAATGAACACCCAGGACTGATCTCCTTTAGGATGGACTGGTTGGATCTCCCTCCAGTCCAAGGGACTCTCAAGAGTCTTCTCCAACACCACAGTTCAAAAGCATCAATTCTTCGGCGCTCAGCTTTCTTCACAGTCCAATTCTCACATCCTTACATGACCACTGGAAAAACCATAGCCTTGAGTAGACAGACCTTTGTTGGCAGTTATGTCTCTGCTTTTTAATATGCTATCTAGGTTGGTCATAACTTTCCTTCCAAGGACTAAGCGTCTTTTAATTTAATGGCTGCAATCACCATCTGCAGTGATTTTGGAGCCCCAAAAAATAAAGTCTGACACTGTTTCCACGATATTTAACCATCACAATTTAGTGGAGGTGGGCATTTCACAGGAAGAAACTGAGGCTCAGAATGTTGAAATAACTTTCTCAAGATCACAAAGATATTAAAAGACACAGCCAGGATTTATTATATAGTTGTGTAAGATCATCACACACACATCTATCTTAATGCTTCCCATGAGACACCCACCATTGTCCAGGCATCCAGTTTTCTGGAAAGATTATCTCCCTGAACAAAATGCAAGCCTCTGAGCTATCATAGACCCAAAACTTAAGCACAAGCTGAATCTCAGTGACAAAGAATTACTCTTTTGATAATGATTCAGTCAATTTAGCTCTTCCCTGGCCCTACAGAATTACTTTTACTAGATTACTCATTTTCATGGAAATTATGAAAAATACTAATTCAGAGTAAACTGGGAACATAGGAAGCTAAGAAGGGGGATGGCATTCTGGGACTTTCCAGCCTCTTCAATGAGTTCCCAGAGGCACTCTTTCCCATACCTCATCTACTCACACTGCTTGTGATTGACTTGAGTCACATTATCATAAAAATATCTTCCCAAAGAGTTCTCAGTTTAAAAAAATTATTGTGTTCCATAATTCACTTAGAATTCATTGTTTTGCATTTTGAACTGCATTTTCCCATAGGATTAATGGTTTTAGTTTAGCTATCAAAAACTCTCTGACATATAACGTAGCTGAAATGTACTTAGTACCATACTGGTAAAGTGCAAATAATAGACTTGATAAGAAAATTCTTATAATTGCTAAAATTTAATAAATATGATCATAATAATTGTAACCTTGTACCAGGATCTGCATTTAACACAATCTCATGAAAATCTTCGAAGATATCATACCCCATTTTTATAAAGGAGAAAACTTTCTTGAGCCAGATTAAGTAATTAACCAAAAAAAACATAATTATTCAATTTTCAGGATTTAAACTCAGATCTAATACAAATTTGATATTTCTAGTTCCTCAAACTCTCTGAATGTTAATGTAAGAAAAAAAAAAAAAAACTGTCATCAAAGGTAAGAAATTCAATTTTACTTCCAGTTCTGTTGAAAATATGCTTTGGGCAAGTCCTTTGACTTCCCTGGACTTAATTCACTAGTGATCTGAACAGTTTGGACAACTGGTCTTTAAATTTATCTCGATGACAAATTTCTCATCCCCTCTAAATGCAGTCCTTTTAAAAACTCTTTGTTCCACAGTTAAATTTTTAGAAGTTTTTCTTTCTAGTCAATCAAAATATATCTCCCAATAATTTCCAAAAAATTTTCTCCTAGAACCATACCAAGTAAACCCATATGCCCTTCTCCATCTATCCAATCAGTAACTGCACAAAGCAGTACCAGCATTAGGGAATCCAGAAAGGCTACAGTCAAGTGAGTAAAAATGAAATGAAACGATTACAATTGATATTTAATACAGATATATCTGAGTCCAGCAGGAGCATAGAGGAACTCTATATGTCTGTCTGGAATATATTAGTGATGGTGTGGTTGGCTGTACTGAAGTATTAATAGAAATAAAGACTAATATCCTAGGGGCTTAACACACATTTACTTTTCATTCAAGTAAATTTCAGTGTGGTTTGGTGATGCAACTCTCTCCCAAGTGATAAACTAGGAGCCAGGTTGCTTCCAACTTACAGTTTTGTCATCTTTGATCCTTCACTTATAGCTGCATAGACAAAAACCGAAAATGGAAAATCATGCATAAGGTTTTGTGGCTAGGGTTGTAAATCACTTTTGTCACTTCTGATCACATTTCCCTGGCAGGAACTCAGTCACGTGGTCCTAGCTCCTTGCAATGCTGACTGGGAAATGTACTCTTCCAGTATTTCCACAGATCAAATTGTTTGGTGCTCAAATTGCATTATGTTTCTTATAAGAACTCAGGTAATTTGCATTGCAGAGTTACAAATAAGATATGAAAAATGAGCAGGAATTTTACAGATGATAAATATGATGGAGGTGTTTGGGTTAGAAAGAAATTCCTGAGCAAAGATCCAGACAGACCCAAAAAAACAACACGGCAGGTCCAGAGACCAGTATTTGTTACATAAATACTTATTGGGTCCATATCATCCATCAATTCCTTTGCTTAGTGCTGTATTTATCTTGGGAAAACTGGATGTCTCGGCAAGAGTTCTCCCTAAGACAAATTCTTGAGTGAAGATTCTATATTTAGAAAATGATTCCCCAAAGCAAAAGTGAACACACGGGAAAATGAAACAGAAAAGGAAGAAAAGCCAGTATGAGGTTGCACCTTCTAATTGGCCACTGATACAAACAACATGTCACTTGAGCCTGAGGGTTGAAGACTTATGTGTCTCATAACTGCTCTAAGAAGATTTGAAGTTGTGCACAAAAAAAGTCCAATAGCATCCTCTTCCAGTACCGTCCACCTCTTATATTACTTAGATTCACTTTGGCCTTCCATTAGTCCAATCCAGGACAAAGTTCCATTTCAAAGGTAGTCAGTTATTAAAAGTAGATTAAGGGTACTAGCTCCAGTTCCTGCTGCTGTAACTGGTAACGAAGCACATGATTTTAATTCATTCTCTCACTAATATACTGTTATGGGCTGAATGCTTGTGTTAGTTGCTCAGTCATGCCCGACTCTTTGCGACCCTATGGACTACAGCCCACCAGGCTCCTCTGTCCATGAGATTTTCCAGGCAAGGATACTGGAGTGGGTCCCCATTTCCTTCTCCAGGGGATCTTCCCAACCCAGGGATCGAACCCAGGTCTCCTGCACTGCAGGCAGATTCTTTACCAACTGGGCTATAAGGGAAGCCTGAATGCTTACGTCCCCCCAAAATGTATGCAGTGAAACCCTAGCCCCCAACGTGACTGCATTTGGAGATAAGGCCTCTACAAGTAAGGTTAGGCCCTAATACAGTAGGATTATAATTAAGAGGCACCAAGGAGCTTGCTCTCTCCCCCTCTTTCATCACCTGGACCAAGGAAAGGCCAGGTGAGCACACAATGAGAAGGAAACCATCTACAAGCCAGGAGGAGAGCTCCCACCAGGAACCACATGGACCACCACCTTGATCTTGAATTCCCCAGCTTCTAGAACTGGGAGAAACACATTTCTGGTGCTTAAGCCACTTAGTCTCTGGATTTGATTATAGCAGCCTGAGAAAATTGACACACTATCCATTGAATATTTTCCTCACCCTTAGCCTGTTTTTGGTTGGTCTAGTGGTCTCTCCTAGTAGTCAAGGTTGCTTGCCTAATGATATGGTCTAGACCTTCACTCCTGGGGACTTAGGACTCATGCCTTTGTCAGGTCATGGCCTGACATGACATACACTGGCCCATTCATCATAATCAATGGGTACAGAACCCCAAGTAAATATTCCCATTAATAAATGCTCCAACCTATCTCCTCTGTATAGTAACAATGCTAGCTCCTTATGGAAACCGTGATCAGTTACCCACACCAGTGCTATAATCATTTCCTCACTTGCTAGTTCACTAGCATGAAGATTTCAGAGTGACTAAAAGGTCAGTCTAGCTTCACAAAGAGTAGAACTCTTCCTTTTTCCTTTGGAGGTAAATCCTTTAGGAAAATAGTTCCTCAAGTCCATCAGAGTCCAAGCACAAATTTTACATGTGAATTTCAAAAGACAGTGCCTATTTTATGTAAATCTATTGCTTCTTGGATTCATGTACTTTATCTGTTGCAGACCCAGCAGCATCTCTTGATCCTTGACTCAATATATTTACTCTATTCTGAAGATAATGCTGAAACTGTGAGGGCAATATTACTGAGCTGGCACATTAGTTGAGTGTTTAATAAGCATTTCCACTGTTCTAGTAGGTTTCTTGATGATTGAATCTAAAATAAGTTAAGTAGATCCCACAGTTATGATGGTATTTTAAGCATTTGGTAAGCCTTTAATTGTGGTACTAGATGTAGCACTGAAGGCAGAAAAGGCAAACCCATATCTTTATATATGATAATTCCAGGAAAAATAAATCTTCTCTCCTTCCAGGGTGGAAAAGGTTTGATGCTGGTTTCACTGAGGGAGGGCCCCATTAACGGTGCTATACACAAATTAGAACCACAGGACTAGGGAAAAATGGGTTGGTGTGGGTGAAGCACTGGATATATACAGTTCACTTTAGATATGTAGAGTTTGAAGAATGGGTTAGAAATTTAGATTTATACATTCAGAAGATAATTGGGAGCATCAGTATGGAGTTCAAGAGTGAGACCCTGGGCTGAGTAGGCTGGGGAATGAATAGCCTATAGATGGTATACTCAGAATAAAAACTTCAGTCTCAGAGAGACTGCTATTCATTCCTGCAGTTCTCTCAAGGATAATTCTTGGCAACTGTAAAGGAAAAGGGATAAGACTGAAACTGAAGCAGCTTCAGTCTGTGATCCTAGGAAAGGTGATATATTAAGAGGATTCTTGGGATTTTTACTCTTGTTTTCCTTGATCATATAGTTGAAGTTGCTAGAATAGGTGGTGGGTATCAAGACTGAACCAGTATTTCATTTGGAAGAAACTATTTCCCTAAGGATCCGAAAAGTTCTCCACACTTAGTTTTCCTGTAAATAACAATGACAGCTAACCACTTTTGAGTGCTTAATATATGAGCTATCATTTGAGTCTAGAATTTCCCTAAAAGTAGGCTGATTGCTGTAATGGGTTATGGTTTGGTTGAACAAATGTTCTGGTTTTCCCAGTAACATTTCAGTTTCATATTTCAGTGATATTTCAATCACCCAGTAACATTTCAGTGCTCTCCTGGGTAGCTCAAACAGTAAAGAATCTGCCTGCAGTGCAGAAGACCTGGGTTAAATCCCTAGGTCAGGAAGATCCCCTTGAGAAGGGCATGGCAACCCACTCCAGTATTATTGCCTAGAGAATCCCATGGACATAGGAGCCTGGTTGGCTACAGTCCATGGAGTCACAAAGAGTCGTACACAACTGAGTGACTAACAGACACACACACATTTCATTTTCTGCCTAGGGTACCAATCCGGGTGTTATTATTAATGTGCCCGATTTCATTCTCAGAAGTGTTGATATCTATATTATCCAGTCCTCCTAGTTATAAATATGATAAGATATCCAGTCCTCCTAGTTGTAAATATGGTAAGATATTGATCCCTTCAAGGAGGCTAGACAGCTTACCATAGTTGGGAAACCCCATAATATTCTCTGACCTCATCCATTTGTCTTAGTGTGCTAGGCAATGTTATAATTTTTAATGTGTGCCACAATGTGAAAAAGGTACAGAATCTGGGCAACTTGCTTGGTATTATCATCTCAATTTTAGAGGTAAGGATATGGGTTCAGTGGCACAACCAAGATCAAACTGGAAAAGAGAAGATAAAAATCCAGATCCCTATGGGAGATGACGAGGGTGGGATGATCTGAGGGAATAGCATCAAAACATATATATTATCAAGTGTGAAACAGATCGCCAGTCCAGGTTGGATGCATGAGACAAGTGCTCAGGGCGGGTGCACTGTGAAGACCCAGAGGGATGGGATGGGCAGGGAGGTGGGAGGGGGGCTCAGGATGGGGAACACATGTAAATCTATGGCTGATTCATGTCAATGTATGGCAAAAACCACTACAATATTGTAAAGTAATTAGCCTCCAACTAATAAAAATAAATGAAAAAAAAAAATCCAGATCCCTCTAAATGATATCATCTTGCTTTCCAAGAATCCTTAAAAGGACATCCAGTTAATTCATCCTATGCTCAGGGATGCCAATCACATACTCATTCTGTTTATGCTGAAATCATTTTGGGACAATGATATGGAACTCTATCAAAAAGAGAAATACTTCTTACTTTTTGAAAACAATTGTGCCATTTGGGACCCAACCAAGTATTTCAGAGAAGTATTAAAACCAGTGAACTAGAACCTGATATAGAGTATAATTTATTCTGCACACGATTTACATTTATGTGGTTCCTGACTTTGAATCCTCACATCACACCGAAACACAGCTCTCTTATCAAGCACAGTTTCAAAGTGGCTCAGCAGATAAAGAATCTGCTTGCATTGCAGGAGATGCAGGTTTGATCCCCAGGTCGGGAAGATTCCCTGGAGTAGGATATGGCAACCTACTCTAGTATTCTTGTTAAAATCTATGAACAAAGGAGCCTGGGTGGGCTACACTCCATGGAATCACAAAGAGTCAGACATGACTGAGCATTCATGCACAACTTATTTACAAGTAGTTGAAAAACACAATCTGGTAAAGACTTCAACTTCTCTCCATTGTAACTGGTCACACAAAGAGCTTTCCTGAATGTTTATCTATACATTTCAGTCACTAAAATAGTAATGATATTCTCTTTGTAGTAGCAAGAATATTTCTCTTTACAAAGTGTAAGTTCAATTGGAACTAAGTCAATGAAGAGAAAATTAAATCACATATGATTATGGAAAGAACTTTCCTGCCCTAAGTTATCCAAAGTTACTCAGTTACTAAGTGGAAGAGTAGGGAATTAAAGCCAGATTTAGAGCGCTTCAAAAGTCCAGGGTTGTGAAATGATGTTCAAAGATATCTTCAGTGATTCATGTCACTCACCTGGATCCCCATCGTTTTGAGACAATTCCTCAAGGCTGATTCAAATCCCTTTGCTTGAATTCTCTATCTCCAACTACAACTTTCTAATTTTCTCTAATTCCAATAAAGTACTTTCTTTAGCATCATTAAAGTTTCCAGTTTCTCAGTCTCATCTCTCAATAATCTAAAACCATTCATTTATTTCTGGCTTTACTTTCTGATACTAGCCAGGTAATACTTTTTGGCCAACAATTTCCACAAAGCTTTACCCCAATACTATTGGTATCCCCTTCTAACTATCCTGGGTAGACCCTACTGGCCCTTTTAATGAGACTCCTTTGCGAAGCAATGTAATTAACTAGATAAGAACTTGAAGAGACTTGAAGGCATTTGGTCACTGGAACAGAACATTCAAGCCTTGTAAATAAAATGCCATCATCCAGAAAATTTGGTCTACATGATCCCATTTATTCTGGTCCATTAAATGACTGGTTAAATATTTTGAGCATTTGGGTGTCAGCCCCTAACCATGGTTTTTCAGTTCCTTTTGAGCACAAATAATATTTAATATCTTAATGCTAAGATCCCATATGCCTTGAGGCCAAAAAAATAAAACAGAAGCAATATCGCAATAAATTAAGACTTAAAAAGGTCCACATAAAAAATCTTCAAGAAAAATAAAATTTAAAAAGTTTCTTCTAGTAATATGAAATAAATCTTTTTGGGGGGGGCCACGCAATGTGGCTTGAGGGATCTTAGTTCCCTGACCAGGGATTGAACCCAAGCCCTTGGCAGTTAAAGTTCAGAGTCCTAAATTTTGGGCCACCAGGGAATTCAGAAACATATCTTTTAATAACCAAATGTTTTTAGGTATTTCATTAGGAAACATTTAAGTTGCATTATTGTGATACAACTATTTGAAGAAACAGGCTAGTGATGTTTTATTAATATATTTAAAGATTTTTCTATTAAATTAATGAAATTCATCAATTTAAAGAATATGCTTAATAAAAGTACTAAAACTTTATGAATATATATACCAAAAAGCATACACAGGCACATTCATACAATCATATCAAATATATAATTGAGTATTGATATTTATGAAGTGGGACTATAATTAGACTTGCTTTTATCCCAAGTTACCTATATATATAAGATCAATTTCATTATTCATTGATCCTTACTTTGTAAGGCACAGAGTAATAGAACTAAACTTATATTTGTGAGCAAGAAAAGAAAAATTTTAGAATGAAAGTGATTGTCAAATTCAATATGGTTTTGATCTTTACCTCTACAAAAACACAAATGGTCAAGCTTTGGTGTCATAAACTGTAAATTATGAATGCTAAAACCATAGAGGTGCTGTAATGATTTCCATTTTTAAAAACTGTAAGTGGTTATCTCCACTTCCTACTTTAAATTTGGAAACAAAACAATGCAATATTTAATCACTTGTACTGAAAGAATTACTGTTCAGGCTCAGTAAAAGTGGAATAGAAAGTGAAAGTGAAGTCACTCAGTCGTGTCCAACTCTTTGCAACCCGTGGACTATAGCCCACCAGGCTCCTCCATCCATGGAATTTCCTAGGCAAGAGTACTGGAGTGGGTCGCCATTTCCTTCTCCAGGGGATCTTCCCGACCCAGGGATCGAACCCGGGTCTCTCTCATTGCAGGCAGATGGTTTACCGTCTGAGCCACCAGGGGTTCCAACCAGATTTAGGGTGGAAAGAATTCAAAGAATCAACAGGTCTTGCAAGCCTTACTTATCAAGGAACACGAGTTCAGTTAACAAACACTTTTTGAGCACCTATTTATAGGGCTTCCCTGGTGGTTCAGATGGTAAAGAAACTGCCTTCAGTGTAGGGGACCTGGGCTCAATACTTGGGGTGGGAAGATCCTCTGTTGAAGGGAATGGCTACCCACTCCAGTATTCTTGCCTGAAGAATTCCATGAAGAGAGGAGCCTGGCGGGCTATAGTCCATGGGGTCAAAAAGAGTCAGACAGGACTGAGTAACTAACACCTTAACTTTTTGTAAGCTTACAGTAGTTCCTGCATTACTGATGCTGTGTCACTACATGGCATTTGGTCCATTGCTTTGGATCACTACAATATTCGATCTCCATGCAACTGTTTCCTTTGGCCGGAGCAGGGCTTTCTGTCAAGGCAGTAGCTAAACCATTACGGTCACTTTTCCCTCTCCTTCCTCTCCCCTCTTCAATCTACAAAGGCACTACTGGGATTTAGCCTCTAGGCAAAACGTAACCAACCTTGTTTTAGGATACCATTCGCCTGATCACCGGGCAAAACACCAGCCTGTTGTTTTTATTTTCTTTACTGTACTCTGATCGAAATGTGTGCTTTCCTTTCAATGTCCTACTCCTCATTTCCTGTCCAAACTTTTCTGCTATGATACTAATTATTAAAAGCCTCAACTCCATCACCTAATGCATCCTATACATTCTGATTTAAGAGTAACCCCTAGGACACCTTAGACCCCTGTGCCTCACTCACATGGAAGCTTTTTATTCTCCCATATTCACTCAGGCTCAGGGTTGACAGGAAGAGTGGGGCTCTCCCCATCATCACAATGATCTGTAGGACATGACTCTTCCACTCTTTGTTAACATCTCGTATCCTGTGTGAATTCACAGTTGTGAATTTCATGTGAACTTGTCATGGTCTCCATCACTCCCTCTGCATTCATGAAAGGGTTTGCATTCATGATTGGCTTCACCACCAAGCCCACTATCTTCCTCTCCACCACATTTCCTGCAATCATTCTTAACAGCCTCAACATTTCTATCTATCCATCACAGTGGTCTATACCCCATCTCAATTACATTCATATGAACATTTTTTCTGCCAAATAACTGGGCCATTTTGGAAACGTCCTATGATTCCAATTCACTTACTCTTAATACACACACTGAACCAGATCTCCATTACTTTCCCTCACCACTTCTCTTTCAAAAAATTTTTTCAGCTGCACCCTTGGGCATGTGGGACCTTAGTTTCCCAGTCAGAGATTGAACCTGTGCCCCACACCCCTGCCCAACCACATTTAAAGGCAGAGTCTTAATCCCTGGGCTGCTGGGAAAGTCCCTCCCCTATCACTTTTAAAAACATCCACCACCCTCTTCTGCACTGTGCTCCTTTCTCTGCTTAGATCTCATCTTCAGAAGTGCTTCCCCTTGCTTAGGAACACTCTTAAATCACTTTCCCCTCCTCTTTATCTTACTCTGCCATTTTTTTGCTGGGTGAAACTCAAGCTTGATTAAACTCAGCTATCCTATTGCTCTGTGCTTGCACCTAAGAGGCTATATGTTACTAGAAGAAAGGACACAGGTATGCTGATAGACTTCATTTTAATTTATGAACTCTGCAATGCCTGATAATCCTACCACACTTCTCCAGAAAAATTACTTCCTCATTCTCCAATCTATCACCCTTTTCTGATAGCCACCCTTTCCTCCTATCTCACTCTCAGCTGAAAACATTGCAGGATAATTTCCCCCAAAACAATCAGGAAAGAAACAATTTCATCTTCTTCTCTCTGATGCTAGCTCTTCCTTCCATTTGCCTCTTCTTCTTGCCACTGTCTTCTTCTTGTTTTATGGATCAGGTATCCTGCTCTCGTAGAAGGCCTTCCCCTCCACAGGTGCTCTGGAGACCACAATATTCCCTTTCTTTACTGCACATCATTTTCTTCTTCACCAAAGGATCATTCATATTTGCCCACAAATTTCCTGGTAGCTCATGGGCTTTCCTGGTGGCTTAGAGGGTAAAGAATCTGCCTATAATGTAGGAGACCTGGGTTCAATCCCTGGGTTGGGAAGTTCCTCAGGAGAACGAAATGGCAATCCACTCCAATATTCTGGCCTGGAGAATTCCATGGACAGGCAGAGGAGCCTAGTGGGTTACAGTCCATGGGGTCGCAAAGAGTTGGACACAACTGAGTGACTAACTCACTTTCATGCCTTAATACTCATCTTTTAAAAAGACCCCATAATTCTTTTCAGTTTTCATTTCAGTATCTGCTCCAAAGGGTTTTAAAGAACCCTCTATACTCATTGATTCCCCTTCCTCCATTCTATTTGTTCCTAGTCTTACTGTAACTGAACAGCCATTAACTGAAATAATTTTTTTCAGGGTCACCAACATCTTACATCTTCCCAAAGTCAATGACAAATTTTCTGTTCCCGCTTTTCTCAACATCTCAGTAGGAGTCAACAAATCTGACTAATCTTATCTCTTAACTTCATTTTCAAGGTTTTTGAGACCATATTTACAGTGCTTTTTCTCCCTTCTTGGGACATTCTCAATTTCCTTTACTGGCTCCTTCTCTTTTTTCAGATCTTTAAGTATAGGAAACCCCTCGGGCTCTGTCCTCAGCCTTTATCTGTTCTCTAGAACACACATCCTAAGGCGATTTTAACTATTCCCATGACTTCAAATGTCATCTAAATGCCAATTTTCCTCATACAAAGTACTGCAATTAATCTCGATGAATAAACAAATGAATGGCAAAAGGGCAACCATTTCCATAATCTTGTATGCATCTTGTATATGTCTTACTGTGTAACCTTGGGAAAATTACTTAATGCATTTATTCCTCAATTGATAACATTACTTAATGTCTGGAGTTCTTATGAAAATTAAATGATAATGTACCCAAAGCACTTAGCCTAGTGCCTGACAAACAGGAAGTACTCAATAAATTCGAACACAACAATACATATTAGTTATATCAGGGATGGGCTATTATTTAGAAAACACAATTAAGCCAAACAAAACAAGTTCTTAAATTTTCATCTCAAGATCACATTTACAAGAATATCACAATCACTTGGCATTTCAAGAACTTCTATTCATGAGCTTCGTATTTAATTAATCTTTTTTTCTTTTTTTTCAGCCAAGGTGATGGTTTCATGGCTCCTCCACACATGACCAAAAGCAATCTGTCCCCTCTATCTTATATAAGAATGGAGTCAACTAAATAGACACTTAGGGTAGGTGTTAGTTATTAAATACATACATGGGGTTTAAGTCTATCCACAATGGGAATAACTGGGATATTTACTCCTTTGGGGAATATAAGCAAAAGGAAAACATAACTGATTCCTTTTAAATTCTTACAGTTTTATAGGGATGCAAACAATTTTTACCTATAATGTCTCATTTTATCTTTAATTCAATCCTGTGAGGTGGCAGGAAGACTATAATTTTTATCTTATAGTTGAAAATAGTGAGGTTAATTGACTCCCATGGTTTATAATTGGCATTATAATTTTCTTACCTGGAAAACAGTTCTTGATTGCTAGTCTGCTAAACACTCCAGTACCAGTCCTTAGTGCTTTGCCTTGGTAGATATTGTGATGA
The DNA here is from genome assembly GCF_019320065.1 of Cervus canadensis. NCBI lineage: Eukaryota > Metazoa > Chordata > Mammalia > Artiodactyla > Cervidae > Cervus > Cervus canadensis. Next base: position 43,075,785 of record NC_057397.1, read on the forward strand.
ACTGATTTTATTATATGAAATAGAACAGGTTGTTTTTCACTTGTTAACACCAACACCTTTATTTTACTGCCATCTAACAGATTTCCTTAATACCCCTTGACTGAGAAGCTGCACGATCTGTGCTTTAGTCTACTGTATATAACTTTACAAACCATGAAACCTGGTCCACTAACACTTGAGAGTTTCCATAAGGCAGAAGACACCCAGACACTCACCAGTTATAAAGCATGACCAATGAAGGAGAAAGGGGTATGACAAAAGCAGAGCCTACAGAGAGATTTCCTTACAAAGCCTAGAGTAGACAGCAGGTTTAGAATCACTCAGAGCCAGGTCTTCATCACCTTGCCATGGCATTTGAAGAAGAAGGAAAAAAAAAAAAACTTTTGAGTGTATTTTTTCAGCTAAAACCGAGGACCCTAATATCTAACTCATAGCATCATCATGAGGATTAAAGTGCCTAACATATTACTGGTGTTTAATAAGCATTTGTTACCACTTCAATTCCCTCAAAAACCACTGGTTCATTTGGGTTAAAGATGTCACCCAGCAGGAAGAGGGAGACCAATTCCAGCTGGGCATTTTATTACCAAGTGCAGCAGAGAGTAATTAAAGTCAAATATGTACCCTTGTTTTGTTCTTCGTTTTGAATGCATTCATCTTGTTTTTAAAAACTGTCAACTACAATGCAGGAAAAAAGCTGTGTGAAAGGTATTAGAATGCTTATATTCCTCAGCCTACTGAAAACATCATTTTAAAAGTAAAAGCCTAAGAAAAATTTGATAGTGTTTAATTTGAAGAAGAGATGAACTCTTAGACAAGTATTGCTTTGATTCCCTCAATGAGATTTTTGCTGATAAATGAACATAATCTCATATATTATATACAGAGACTCCTTTAAAAATCTGCCTCCATTAGCCTTTCAAAAATGTCATCTTTTACTCATCCACATCATGGTTTTTCTCCCTCAAATAGCCCCTAATTACTAGAAAGGAAAGAAGAAAAAGGACTAGGATATGAACTGTATTACTTTTCAGAATGTAGAAATCTGCTTAAGATGTATTTTCATAATTATAGCTTACACAGATATCCTGGAAGTAAAAGACTCTGAGTATTTCTAATTATCTTGTAGATTATCAAGTTAGAAGAGAAAATGGCCAAAATACTTAAATGAGCATCTTCTTGTGAGGATCAAACTGATTAAATAACCTTTATGAGCAAAAGAGAATTTCCACATTCACATCATAAATGGATCTATTAACTTTTAAAAAATCTTTTTATTTTGTATTGGGGTATAGTCTCTTAACTTTTAATATTGTTTTAAAGTTCAAACTCTTAAGCTGTAAAAGTTATAACTTTTAAAATGGGTTTACTCATAGCACATATAAATTACTTTTTAGTGAGAAAAGACATTTCAGATTTATTTCATAACAATCCAGCCACAGGGTGTTACTTTTAGTCCCACTTAGCGGACAGCTAGAAAGTGAATATCACAGATAGAAGTAATCTGTCCAGGATATACTTCAAATAAGTGGAATGAATAGTTAGAACTTGAGCCTGGGTCTCTTGAGCCCACTTTGCCAATGCTTTTCACTATTCACTTTGCTTTAGACTTACAAGACTTTGATTTGAGTCTCATATTAGTTGTTTCTGGGCAGTCAACTTTGGGTAAGTCAACTAACTTCTCTGAAGCTCAGGTATCTTTTTTTAAATTTAATTTTATTTTTCAATATTGTACAATTTTATTTGTTAATTGCATCTCAATATAGGAATGGTGGGAAACCTCATCTCATTTGGGTTCTTTCTTTATGTCTTCAGTTGTAGATCTTTTCTAGTAGGTTTTTATCTTTTTCTTAGATGGTTATTCTGCAGATAGTTGTGATCTGGGTGTGCTCCTGAGAGATGAATTCAGGGTCTTTATATTTTGCCATTTTGCTAGTGCATAAAAAAGAAAGAAACAGCAACATACCCTCAGGTATCTTTCTTTTCAAATGGGTAAAGTAACATCTAGTTTCCTTTCAAGGCTTTAGAAAGAGCAAAGGACATAATGAATATTAAAACACTTCACAACAGCTTTTAATATTCCTATTAAAAAGTCAAACAGTTTGACAGTTAAATGGTTATAGAGACTGACTGCCTGGCAAAATGGAAAGAACAAGACCCCGAGTGAGCCTCAGATATAAATATAGGTCTAAATTCTTATTTTTTCACTTCCTAGCTTTGTACCTGACCCACATTCCTTATTTTCTGAGGATCGGTTTCCTCACTTGTAAAACTGGCACACACAATAAGTGCTGCTCCATGATCTGCGCCTGATTTACTCCCTTTTAAACTGAAATAGTTATTATTCAGGTTTTATTATATTCTCAGTATTTGTTTAAAGAGAAATTTAATAGCTACTCAGCAAAGGCATATTTGCTTCTTTGCTAGTGGTGGTGGTTTCATCACTAATTTGAGTCCGACTCTTGTGACCCCATGGACTACAGCCCTCCAGGCTCCTCTGTGCATGGGACTTTCCAGGCAAGAATCCTGGAGTGGGTTGCCATTTCCTTCTCCAGGGGATCTTCCTGATCTAGGGATTGAACCTGGGTCTCCTGCATTGCATGCAGATTCTTTGCTGAGCCACCAGGGAAGCCCTTCTTTAGTGTGACCAAATTTCATCTTGAAACTGCAAATCCCACCTTCACGTTACAGACAGGTCTATCAGATTGAATTAAAATAGAAGTAATTTATATCCTTTTCAGTGGAAAACAAAACACAACAAAAGCCTATCCTGAGATTCAAGCAGATGAGAGGAAGATCCAAGAGAGAAAAGAAAAGATCTGTATGAAAATGCAACCTTGGCCCAGCTGTCAAAGCATACAAAGAAACACAGAGGTTTTGCTCGTTGGGTGAAGAGCAGACTGTTGGGATCCTTTCCGTGTGCAAAACAGTGGACTTGGACCACCTGGGAAGCTGTGAGGCTTAGACACCTGAGCCACAGGAATGACTGAGTGGCATTGAAAGATCTCAGAGAAGCTTGCTAATGCAAACTAGCTTTCCCCAAAAGGCCCTGTTAAAAAGCCACCCATGGTCAAGTTTGAGCATCAGAATATCTATTTGCTTTCCTGGTTTTTGTATTATTTGATTCTCAAATTCCTTCTTGCTAAAGCAGCACATGTCCAAATGAAAATTCTGTAAATACAGGGGCATTCAAGACTCATACCTTGCCATCACTCCCCCAAACTGCTCTTGAGGGGGACCTGGCGCAACCCACCCATGAAATCTCTGGCTGAGACCCTGGCAGAAAGCAGACTGCTTCACGCATTAGCAGCCCAGAGTTATTTTGGGTCTGCCACTTACCAGCAATGTATGCTTGTGTGGGCCACTTAACCTTTCTGGGCTTCTGCTTCTTATCTATAAATCTACGAGGCTGGGCTGAAGACTGAGTATCTGCCAGATCCTTCTTGTCCCAGTGTTCTCTGATCCAACTTATGAACCAATAATAAGGATTCCCAAACTAAAACAAAGTCAATGGTGCCTCCAATTTGGAATGCACTGACGTGATGTTACTAGATTTAGTGTATCTGTGGAGAGGGGAAAAAAAAAAAACAGTTTACCGGCAGCCTGGGTGAGTCAAAAGGCCAAGCTATTTTTGGTAAAGACCACTAAACAGGCTTGGGCATTTATATGCATTTTCTCAGCAACAGGACACAGGCATCTTGCCCACATTCCAGGGAAAGACCTACCAACACCTTTGCTACAGTCCAATAGTGAAATAAATGTACTTAGCTGAATAAGGACACCTCCAGTGAATGCTGTTTTTTTTTTTTTTTTTAAGGTTGGTTATGCTTTGCAGTCTGCAAAGAGGTTATCTTGTCAAGTTGGTAGTCATCAGGTGGGACTCACAGCTTCAGTAGGGGAGTTAAGCATTTCTGGACTACTTTTTTTCTATTTGCCTATACTAAATTGAATTAAGAAATCATCACCTTATAAAGATTCCTGTGGTCAGGACTAAGAGATACAGTGACCATCGTATATTGAGTTTGGACGACAACTTTGTAAATGACAGGTCGACAAATGGTCTTTCTAGTACTTAAGGATGATTAGGATAAAGAATGTTTTCCTTTTATCATTAAATCTTTTGACATTTTAGGTAGTGCAGCTCTAATGGAGAGAGCTAACTCCAGGATGTAAAGTAACACTTACTGATGCTAAGTCACCCTACTGGGTGGTACATTTGGAAACCGCCAAGAGAATCAATTATAAAAGTTCTCTTCACCAAGAAAAAACTTTCCTTGTATCTACGTGAGCCGATGGATGCTAAAACTTCTGGTGATGGTCTTTTCACGTATAAGTCAGTCAAGTCAAAATGCTATAGACATTAAACTTACACAGGGCTGTCTGTCAGTGATGACTCAGTAAAATTGAAAGGAAAAAAGTTTATAAGGAAAATGTTTAATGAAAATCAATCAATTTTAGAAAAAAAGTGCTAACACCCATAGTTAGCATGTTAATGAGGCAGCAAAATACGACATTTAAAAGTGAGAATTTGAAAACCACAGTGTTGAAATGTGAATTCCAGCTCTGTGTCTCTTTTATTCACTCTGACACCTTGGGCAGGAGATAGCCTCTGGGAGACTCAGTTTTCCTATCTGTATAATGGTGAGAATCATTGCACCTAATGTGAATATAAATACACATATGATGCAGTCAGCATACAGACTAATTCATAAGCACTAAGTCAACATTATTAGCATTAATAATCTATTACAAAAGTAAACTTTGAATTATGCTTTGTATAACTATACACTTTGTATCATTTGTACTAGGTATTGTATTGCAAAATGTTAACCAGATTTACCCTCAACTCTGCTAAACATGAACCTCTGAAGACACAGGGGCTTAGTCAAGCCATCTTCTAACCACCAGGGAACTGAGAAACGGAGGGGACACATAGAAAACAGATGGAAGAAATGCAGAAAGAAAAGTCAGGCTGCTAAAGCATTATTTATACAATAGTGTCATTTAGATTCTTGATCTAGGAAAAGAAACTTTAGTCTTGAAATGTTCAGTTGTATAAGCTAAGGAGTTCTCTATTTTAGTTGAGCAAGCTTGAGATATATCTTCAAACACATGAAAAGATGCTCAACATCACTCATTATCAGAGAAATGCAAATCAAAATCACAATGAGGTACCATTACACGCCAGTCAGGATGGCTGCTATCCAAAAGTCTACAAGCAATAAATGCTGGAGAGGGTGTGGAGAAAAGGGAACCCTCTTACACTGTTGGTGGGAATGCAAACTAGTACAGCCGCTATGGAGAACAGTGTGGAGATTTCTTTAAAAACTGGAAATAGAACTGCCATATGACCCAGCAATCCCACTTCTGGGCATACACACCGAGGAAACCAGATCTGAAAGAGACACGTGCACCCCAATGTTCATCGCAGCACTGTTTATAATAGCCAGGACATGGAAGCA